>NC_067480.1:38143876-38376376 GCF_947179515.1 Apodemus sylvaticus
TGTGTTTTGGATTTGATCAAGTGACAAAAACTGCAAAAGAAGATGGTGAGTTTGGACCCTAGGAGCAAAGATGGGCTGCAACAAGGGACAGAAAGAAAGAAAGAAAGAAAGAAAGAAAGAAAGAAAGAAAGAAAGAAAGAAAGAAGGAAGGAAGGAAGGAAGGAAGGAAGGAAGGAAGGAAGGAAGGAAGGAAGGAAGGAAGGAAGGAAGGAAGGAAGGAAGGAAGGAAGGAAAGAAAGAAAGAAAGAAAGAAAGAAAGAAAGAAAGAAAGAAAGAAAGAAAGAGAAAAAAAAAGAAAAAGAAAAGAAAAAAGAAAGGCACCCTTTGGACGTTCTTTCATTTTAGTTTTCCCAAAGTTTCTTACATTGTGTAAACAGGACCAGAGCCCTAGTGAATTGTCTCAGGAAGGTAAACATTTGTTGGCAATGGAAGGATTATTCAGAGACTGATAGAGGGTTATACATATTATATAGAGAGCTGCTAATGTAAAAGTCATACAATTGCTGATGGGTTATACAGAGGCTGATGGGGTTATGCAGTGGTGGGGGAGGGTTGTACATTGGTGATGGCAGCTATATGGTGCTTGTAACTATTGAGACGAATGATGAAGAAGTACGACGAGTGAGTACCACAAAGTTCAGAGTCCGCTTGGTTTCAGTATTATTTGGGGGCCAAGGACGCTTTGGCAAGCACTATCAAGTAGAGAAAGTCAGTTATGAAACACAAGGAAATCTCCATGATGTGACCGTAATTCAGAAAGAATTAGGTTACAATGCAGTGGGCATGCGTTTAGCTTTGTCATTGCAGTCTGCATGACACAGCCCACTTGTTCACACTTTCGTGCTGCACAGAGTCCCATGGTGCTCAGAGACTAACTGTTCACTTTGGTGTCACCACTTCTGAGGGTGGTTCAGTTGGAGCTAACTCTGTCTTCTCTGGGTTCCTGTCACCATTGGCTTATAATTCTGTAACAGCAAATCACTTGCCACACAAAACAAAACTGTAAGTGTATGCCTGTCACTCACATGCAAATGTGAGTTCTCAGAGATTAGCTTTCACTGATGGCTGGTCAATGTTTCACTCAGATCTGTTCTGAGGAGGGCAAGACTGAGGTTTCCACCCCCTTATAGAGCCTGCTATCTATAATCCCAGCCCCCACCCCCAGGGGGACGAGGCTTGAGTTGTCTCTGGGCTAATCAGATGGATGGTCATGCTGTAGCTCACCTGACTCTTCTTGCCCCGCCGTTCTGGTCAGTGACCCGCTCTCTGCTGGTACGTGGTGCTCCTGGCCAGGCGTACTTACAGCAGGAGACACTGTTTACTTTGCTTAGTTCCGACTCCAGCATTCTTGCTTTGATCTCTGTGGCCTGCCCCACCTCTCCCCTGCCATTGTCCTGCCCTGGGAGCCAAGCTGCTCCTTTCCTAGAGCAGGTGGCCATATACCCTCTTCCCTGACTATTCTGGGAGCATGTGCAGGGATTCAGTGATGCTGGAGAGTCCTTACCGGCTCCAGTTTGTACCAACTGCTGCTTCCCCCCCACACACATTCAGTTTCCTTTTTATCTGTTGTGTTTTCTTGTCACCTTAGTGATAACAGATAAACTGTGATATAAGAGATTGTAGATTGTGAACCTGGTAAGGGCTAGATTTCATTTTGACTAATTCTTCTGTACAGAGAAGCAAATAAGTAGTGGTTTTATGTTTATTTCCTAAAGGCAGACTGTTTAGAACTTAACTCTGTTGTTCTGCTTCAGCCAAAGGTGTTCTACTAGTGCCTGCCATGTTCATTCAGTCACAAACACTTGAGTCCCCAACAAGCGAGGAGCTATTCTAGGTGACAGCAAAGTGATAATGAAGAAGGGGGTGAGGGAGAGGGGGTGGGAATGGGTTAACCCCCCTAAAACACTTAGAGCAGTGCACAAGGTAGGTGTTTAGTAAAATGATGCTGCTAGTATTTTCCTGAGACTAGTCCTGTGAGTGGAATAATCATTGGCAACTATGGGGCCAATCTCTCTGAGAAGACCAGGGAGACTAGAGGAAAGACCAAGGTTAGGTTTCCAGACTTGGATTTAGGGTCAGAGCAGCCGTGTCTTGTGTCCCTTTTTACCTGTAATACTTCATTTTAGAGTTAAATGTGCCAGGGGGAAAAGTCAAGCTTAGAGAATGAATGTGTTCCTTTCCGTGTGAATGGTAGAGTCAGTGACCCTGGGCGGCTGGGCCCTTCCCAGCCTACTTATGGAGGCTGTGCTGTTCCTATCGAGTCATCTGTGGGTGACAAGAGAGAAGGTGTACTTTTCTTGAGGAAAGATCCCAGACACTGAAGGAGAAAATCTTTTGGTCTCTCTGCTGCCAGGGCTTGCTGCCCAACTAGTAGAGGGCTGTCTTTTGGAAGAAGTGTCCTGTAGTGTAGAGAGCTGAACTAGCCAAGAGGCAGGCTAGAGGCACCATGGCCTGCTGCTTACCTTTGGTTTCAGTTCCCTCCTCAGGGAGTGTAGTTGAAGATGGCTGGTATGATAACTCTCGGGGATTACTGCTGGAGGCAAAGTTTAGACTCATGGCTCCCTGATTCATTGTCTCTAGTTTCCAGTGAAAGTCCAAGCCTTATTAAAACCTGGGTTATATTGCAATAAAATGAAAGAAAGTCCAAGCCTGAGGTAGTCTTTATGAGGTGAGGCTGGAGGAAGATGAATGTTTATTATTCCCTGTTGGGTCAACAGATTCTTCAACCTCTGCCCTACTCAAGGGAGACTAACTGTATTCCTAGTGTCCCAGCACCCAGCCCACTAACTAACTACTGCTCATGAGCTCCCTATTCTGTTCTTTCCCCACAGTGGGTTTCAGAAACGAGTGTCAGGCTGAGAATGTAGCTTAGAAGTAGAGCATCCGCCTAACATGTATGAAGCCTTGGGTTTGATGCCCAGTGCTGTAAAGAGTCCTTACAGCATAGGAGAGGCACTGTTGACATGAGATATGTGTGGGCTAGGGATTTTAGGGTTGTTCTCAGGTACGCTTCTGGCCGCACTACTCACGCGGCCTGCTGATTTGGCTGGGGACTATCGTTGTTGACAGGCTTAGGGACAGGTGAAGTGCTTTCTGGACTCATTCCAGAGCGCTGAAGTACAGCTAGATTTGGAGCACTGTACTCTTGTCACATTTTTGATTGTATTTAGCTCAGTCTTCAGCCATTCTTTCATCTCAGTTCAGCTGGAAAGAGAATTAGGTGAAGCGTGTTGCTGTGAGTGTGCCCTGTTCAGTCACCACAACACGTGTCAACTGAGAGCATCTCCTCAGCTTTCACTCCACCATCATCTCCTTAAGGAATCACTCAACCTTTTGCTAATCACCCCCTCTCAGGAAATTATAACTCCACAGATACAGCAGAAGTCAGCTTAAGGAGCCTGTAAGATGGCTCAGTAGATAAAGGTGCTGGCTTCCAAGTCTTATGACCTGAGTTCCACCCCCAGAATCCATGTAATGGGAGAACCACCTCCCACAATTTGTCTGCTGACAGCTGCATATATGTTTGCATAGATGCATGTATAAATAAATAAATGCAAACATAGCATCTGTGTGCTGTATGTGTCTCTATGTTATTATTCTGTAAAAGAGGAACTTCTCTTATCCCTCAAAGGACTTCTCACCGCCTTGGGAGAAGTCTCGTCCCCAGTGCGCATGTGGGGCACAGTGAAGCACAGCTGGGGCACAGTCCGCGGTGCGAGCTGGCCGATGGCTCGCCGAGCTCTGGGGACGCTTACTAGCATCATGTCATCATAACTTTCTTCTTTCTTACTCTGTTGTTCCTATTTGTCCCTTTCCCCCCATCCTGGATTTCATTCTTTTTCTCATTCTTCTATGGAAGTTCAGGAGTAAACTTAGTTAAGATGGAAAAGCATACAGCCTAGGGACACTCAGGGCAGACAATTGCTTTTGTGTATGGTGGTGCTCCTGGGGACTGAATGATAGAGCTGTACCTCGAACCCAGAAAGATAGTATCCTAAAACAGCCCCGGGAGAGGTCATCTCTTAGGAAGAAAGAGTCAGAGACATGTGGAGTATCCACCAGAAGCAGAAACAGAGAGATGTCAGAGTGGCCTCCAGAGGAAAGCATGCGGGAAGCCTCTGGGCTGGCAGACAGCGGCTCTCAGATGGAGCCCTGTGTGGGATCATTCTTCAGGCAGATTTTTCTGGGTTTGGTGGCAGTTCTGTCAGTGGGATATCAGCTCTCTTCTCTCTACATCTCCGGGCAGACCAATGACAGTGTCCCTCTTCTTTAGAAATTGCCAGAGGCCTGTGCTGTTGATGATGGGAAGCCGTTCGCCATGAATCTGCAGAGTCTGTATGTGGCAGTTACAAAGCAGCAGGCCCAAGCAAGGCAGAAGCATCAAGGCTCTGGTGAGTGTTCCCAGTCACAGCTCTGGCTGCTTGGGATGGAGGCTGTGTTATCTGATTAGCAGGTCTCACCATATCATCGGTTTATATATCAATGAATAAAAACTGAGTAAACTTAAAAATTAATTTCCTGTGTACTTAAGTGATCAGTAGCCATGTGGCCAGTGCGGATACAGGACATTTATCTCACCCCAGAATATTCTTGTAACTAGCACTGGCCCAGGTGCTCATTAGCAAGAGAGCTAGTGGGAAGATTAAGTTTAAGTCTCCTGACTGAGAATCAGGAGATGTTTGTAGATTTGATCACCCCTTCTGAGTCAAGGAAACTCAACCTACGTGCTGAAAGTAGACTTGGAAATTTTCATAGGAACAGGGTTTACTCAACGTCAGCTAAAAGTTGGCTCCTTCCATCTGTTAATATATTAATAGCAAACTCTGCCCTTTGTCCGCTGAATGCTTGGTGGGTGCTTCTCTTTTGAGACCGGCACCTCTCTGCCTTCTGTTGATCTTTCTGATTTCAGGAGAGACTCAGACATCAGGCAGCACCTCCCCTCGAGGAACTGATAACCAGCTTCTGAAGCAGCCAGAAGAGCTGGTCTCTCGCTCTCCAACCCTCTCAGAACCTGAATATGAGGCCGTGGTGAGTCACACATGAGCGGCTTCCTGGGCGGCCATCTGAGCACTGGAGATAACTTGGCACCTGCAGCCTCACAGCCACAGCCGTGCAGCTGCTGTCTGGTTGACACCACCTTGATGGTATGGGAGACGGTGTGAGCTGCTTCTGAGCGGCAGAGCATCCTGCTTGCCCGTATCCTCCCCTGCTGTCTCCTGCCCCTCGGGCTGAGTGATGAGCCCTAACTCCCTTTACACCTTCCTCGACTTCCACTGACGGCCTGGGAGGGACATGCCACTTAGACGCTTACAGCACTGCCTAGGATAAACCTCAAAGCATGTCAGACACTTTAAGAAGGCTTCAACCAACCAGGCGCCAGAGATCTGTTTCAGGACAGAGTAACTGAGTCTCCTCTCTCTCTAGGCTGCCTCAGGCCCCATGCCTAGAGCCCAGCTTGGAAAGTCCAAGAGGAAGAAGCCCAGGGGACTCTTCAGTTAGCTCGCCAAGTCTCAGCCACCATGAAGAGAGCAAAACCACTTCCCAGCATCCCCGGAAAGGAGCTTGTGTGGCAGAGCGTCCCTCAGAGGCCTGAGTTTGTACTGACAGACCGCCTGAATGGGGACATCACCAGTGGAAGGAAGCCTGACTCCACCTCATCGGCACTCCAGATATGAGTGACACCAACTCCTTGTGTGGTGGTGTTCTTTCTCTAGAACGAGCACCCTGTGGTGAACTTAGATACATGAAGCAAGTTTGCAGAGAGACGCATGCGCAGCACGCCTGGCCTCCTTTCACGGGGTCTCTCACCAGTCTGACCCGCCCCTTAGAAAACCGCTTCTCCCTCAACACAGAATAAAAGATGCTCACACTCCTCAGCTGTTGAGGTTACCTGTTTGTGTTCTCTGGGCCCCAGAAGCCCCCTAGAACAATACTTGGTCTCTCCTGGTAGCTGGGTCATGTCTGAGCTATCAGGTCCATCCTAGAGACCCTTCATCAGCTTCTCTCATGAGGCCTGAGGTCAGTCAAGGTTAGAAACCTTGATCTTGAAAAGTCTCCAAGGTGGCACAAGACAAATCACATTTCTGTCAAGCTTGAGTGTGCTTTTTCTGTCTCCTTCCCAAGTGTAGAGAAGAGGCTAAACAATAACAATAACGTAATAAGCAAATTACAAATGGCTGCAAATAGTAGGGCTAGCTAAAGTCAGGTTCCACGGAGGGGAGAAAAAAACTTTGACATTTGTATGTGTGTGTGTGTGTGTGTGTCTTTGTGTGCCTGTGTGTGTGTGTGTCTTTGTGTGGCTGTGTCCCTGTATGTCTGTCTTTCTACACATGCCCACACATAACACCACCACTCTGGCTCAAGATGATGGCCCAAGACACTCTGTGTAGTCCCAGCTGGCTTGGAACTCACTCTGTAGACCGAGCTGGCCTTGAACCCACGGATCTGCCTTCTAGGTCCTGGGACTAAAGACGTGCACTGGCATAAACTATGTACAGGAGGATGACCTTGAACTTCTGATCCTTCTGCTTACACTTGAGTGCTAGGATTGCAAGCATGTGTGCACACATGGTTATGCGGTCCTAGAGATCAGTCCAGAGCTTTCTGCATGCTGGGCAAACACTCCACCAGCTAGGCTACACCTACCCCTAAAGTTGTCTTTCTCTGCACTCCACTTTAAATAGTGAAGTAAATATAGCTGTGATGCTAGGGAACAGGAACTGACCCTCAACGGATCCTAGCACAGAACCGGCATCTAACAGTGTCTAATAGGAAAAAGTATTAAGGCTAGGATGCCCTAAGAAGATTGCTATGAGTTCGAGGCTAGCCTGGGCTGCAGAGTAAGATAGTGTCTGAAAACAAGAGATGGTTGTGTGAGACAAGCAGAATCCAAAAATCGCTCCTGGTACCTAGGTTTGTCTGCACAGCCCCTTGCCTTCCCTCCCATGTCTTCCTGCAAAGGAAACCTGATGTTGACAGCTGTGGAACTCAGGGAACTCAGGATTGCTGGGAACACTGTGGTAGAGGGAGATGCAGATGCAGAAGCCACTTTGGTGTGATCAATATAGAGGGCTTCCCATCTGTCTCCTCCCTCTCTCCCTGAGACCAATGTCTCTGCCCAATGTTAGTCCATGGAGACAGGACCATAGAAGCCATGCTGAAGTACTAATTATTACAACAGCAATAAGCCAGGCAGTGGTCCCACACACCTTTAGTTCCTGCACCCAGGAGGCAGAGGCAGATGAATTCGAGGCCAGCCCTGTCTACAGAACTAGTTCTAGGAGAGCCAGGGCTACACAGAGAAACCCTGTCTCAAAAAAAAAAAAAAAAAAAAAAAGAGCCACAGTAATAAATGACTAGCTTTCTTTGAGCAGTTTGTGTACCAAGTAGTCTGTCCAGATGAGGGACTCACAGCGTCATCTGAAGATGGTACCCAGTAACCCAGTAGGAAAACCTAGTCGTGAAAGTATTGACTTGTTAAAAGTCATGCAGCTAGTGAGTGACAGTCTAGATCATCACAGCTTATTAGGTGCTTGACTAAAAATATTTCCAGGAAGATTTTTCATCATCTTGCAGTCTCCCACAGTCCACACCTCTTTCCGGGACCCTGGCTTCAAGCAGGGTGGCTCTCCTCCATGCAGGCTCTCCAAGGCAGGAGCCCCTGGCGATGCTGGGACTTTCTGCTGGCCACACATTCTCCTGCTGCTGCTCACTTTGCTTTACCTCGGGGCAGGGCTTCAGCACCTCAGGGTGTGCCCTGTGGTAGACACTCTCACCACAGTGAAGCTCTGTGTCCTACCCTGGCTAATCCTTCTGCCCAACGGCAGCCTCAAGCAGGCATTCTTAATTATGACTCCCCTAAAATTACAAGGAAAGTTCTCTAAACAACCTTGTTCATCTTCTCATGAGATTGTGGGACTCTGCCACAAGAGTATGCCTGTCACCTTCCAGTCCACTGCTCCTGTGCTCCCTAGGCTGCTCCTGCTGTGCTCCCTAGGCTGCTCCTGCTGTGCTCCCTAGGCTGCTCCTCTTGTGCTCCCTAAGCTGCTCCTCTTGTGCTCCCTAAGCTGCTCCTCCTGTGCTCCCTAGGCTGCTCTTCCTGTGCTCCCTAGGCTGTTCCTGCTGTGCTCCCTAGGCTGTTCCTCCTGTGCTCCCTAGGCTGCTCCTGCTGTGCTCCCTAGGCTGTTCCTGCTGTGCTCCCAAAGGCTGCTCCTGCCTTGGGGATATTGCTCAAATGCACTGTTAGGGAAACATTACTGCCAGAAGCCCTGGCTCAGGCATCACTGAAGCCCTTACCCCTGAGCTAGGATGGTGTTTGAGAATCATTCATCCCAGGGCAACTCCAGGGAAATCCCGCTTTGACAAATTGGCCTAGCCAGGCTCTAGTCCAGCCCTGCCCCCTGGCTTGGGCCCCTCCCTGAGGCCCCCAGCCTGGCCCAACCCCCATTCCCCATGCACATAAAAGGGTCGAATTCTCGTGGCTGCTCCATAAATTTTATTCCGTAAATATTAGTTTTCCCTGTGTTTAATAAAGCAGTGGCCCACCTCCCCGCCTACCCGCCCGCTCCCCGGGGCCGGGGCTGGGGCCAGGGCTGGCTGGTGGGAGAAGGGACTCTTTCAATTGCTTTGGAGTATTTTTAGAAAAAAAAATAATATAAGGTGGTTTACACGAGCAAGCCAGCAAGCCAGGAGCAGGGCTTGGGACCTCGAGGAAGTTCCTGCAACTGGACCTAAAAAGTAGAGAAACAGCGCCACCTAGGTCGCGAGGCCTACTTGGCCTTGCTGGCAAATTCCCCCATGCTGTCAGCTAGGGACTCCTTGCTGAAGGGAAAATCCTCTTTGCACTCCAGCTGGATAGTGCTCCCTTACCTGGTGCCTTATGGGGTTTCCCTGCCACCCTTCCAAGTGGAGACCAAATTGGGTTCTGGAAAAACTCCACCAGGGCCATTCCTTTCTCTTGACACCAGGAGCTAGCCTCCTGATCCAGGAGTGTTTCCAAGGGATCTTGACGTAACTGAGAAGGAAGAAACCACCTCATCTCCATCTTCCCTGGGATTCTTAGAGCCCAAGGTGACAAAGAGAGAGGTCTGTGCTTCTGTACTCTGGACTGGCAGGGTTCAGCCTGGCTAGACCAAGATCTTTGCAGGACGGCTAGCAAGGTTCATCGCAGGGCACCAGGGAGGACACTTCTTGTTCATTTAAGCCTCCCTTAGCTCCCAGTCCTTTATTGCCAGTACAGGTGGGGACCATCAGGAGAGTCTCAGGAGCCCCTATTTATGCAGCAGATATGGTGGGGATGGAAGGACAAAGAATCGCCCCTCTTCTACCTGTCTGTTGATTTTCCATCATCCCTGGTTATTTTCTCCTATTCACAAAACTACAAAGATTTGCTCCACAGAGTTTAAGGAAACCTTAACTCCTCTAATGACTTCAACCTGGCATGAGCTAACCTCTGCTAACCCAACACTACTCATTAACGTACCCTATGCCAACAGACACTTTTCTTATGTGCTTTGGTTTCCTTTTTTCATAAGAGTTTCTAATGAGCTAGAAATATCACCATGGTGATGTTATGGTGCTAAAGGCACAACTATGTTAAGAGTCTTTTAAGCAATCAAAATGTATTTTTCTAGGTTCTTCTCTGAGTAATCTGTCTTTTGTAATAGTCTTTGGGGTGGGAGGAGCCTGTTTGAAAGGAGTAAATAACATAGTGTGAGTTATTTATCCTCAGTACCTGGAAAAGTTAAAATAGATTATACTAGGCCCTTAGATACAGGAGAAACCTTGGGCAAAGGAGGAAGTTGCTTTTTTGGAGTGGCCCCTGGTTGTTGATCTAAGTGTATATGACATTCAAGATCAAGGTTGCTTGTTGAGCTTGGTGCCTTCCTTGGTCCACTTTCCTGGGCCTCAGAAGACCCTCCCTTGAGCGAATGAGAGGATTGGGTTGAGGTAACTTGTCTGCATGTGAGGGACGGGGGCCCCAGGAAATTCCTGCTAGAGAGGCTCCAGGCCCATCTTCTCTCATCTCAGAGCCCTTGTAGGGAACACTCCCCCTCACAGGTACTGTATGGCAGTCTTTTATGTATCTCCCCAGTTCTGGGGTTCCCACCCCTCTACCCTGGCACATAGGGTGTCATTAGATGGTGCCCAAGTCTCTACCAAATGCTTCCTCTGTTTGCTGGCCGGTAAGCTGCACTCTCTGCTTCTTCTGGGTTCCAGCAGAACTTTGGCTGCCCACAGCCCCAGATCCTGTGAGTGAGTGCTGGCCTCTGGGAACCCAACTCTTATGGACTTCTGAGAATCGGACCAACCTACCAGGGGAACCCGGAAGAGGCATTGGAAGAACTCCAGGGTGTGGGGAGCACACAGCCATTGACTCACCTGGGAAGATTGTGCCAGGATTACTTGTCCTGCTGGGCCAAGGGCCAGTAGTTAAGGAGCATGCAGTACGCTCTGCCTCCTTGAGCTTTGGGGCCCAAAAACAATGGCAGAGCTGGGACTGGGGAGTGGGGCTTGGGGGCTTCTGGGAGTCACTTCTGAAATCTGGGTGTTATATTTACTTTTTCATATGGGCAGCTGGAAGGGGAAGTCCATCCCAGCCCAGCATTGTTGTCTAACATGGTTAATCAGATCCTATAATCCTGCTGTGGAAATATTGGGCCTCACTCAAAACAATAGAGACCAAGAATATTGTGGTTAAATTTCAACCAACTGCCTCCCTGGCCTGTTTGCCTAACCCCTACCTCCCTCTCTCGGGCCAGAGTCCTCCCGGCTTTATGGACCCCTGATAGGATCGACAGCCTGGTCAGAAATCGGTGACAGGAGAGGGGAGAATAGAGTACAGGAGAGACAGTCCTCTCTGTTCATCGTCCTTTCCTCCCTCCCCAGGCCTTGAATGGAGAACAGGTGACAAGAGAGGTCAAGAACAAACACTGCTTGGTATCATGGGTGGTAAAGAAATTTCTTATTCAAGACATGGTCAGGAAAGACTTCTGATATTGTTGTTGTCACCTGATGCCCCCAGGGCACTGAGCAGTGCCAGTGGGTCTTGCATCACTTTTGGGAGGGATGGGAAAACCCTGGGAGTGCTAATAACCAGCAACCTTCGTGCTAACCTGAAGGTCTGTGAGGTGATGCTCATGACAGCTTGGGCGGTTTCATGGTGGTGGCTAGCTCCATTGCGTTCCTAACTTTGATAGCTGTGAATTACATGTAGCAAGACAATTTAAGTAATTATAGTATCAAGCCAAATGAATACATTAAAATTAAAAAGAAGTGTGAGTCTTGAGTCAAATGATAAGAAGCAATGTCTGTGTTATGATCTCTTCATCAAGAGCCAGAGAAGGCTGCCTCTGTAGACCATGAGCCTCTTGGGTCTGCACTTGGCCGTCATACACCCCAGATATACAGGCCACAGGTTGCAGCCACGCTCCTCCTGGAGGTGTCACCAGTCAGTGACGTGAGTTACAGTGAGGCCCCAGTTCCAGCACTGTGGACTATTGAACGGTCAAAGTATACATGCATTTTTAGGATTTGAAGAATGGAAATAGCAGACCTGTGCCAAGTGAAACTGTATTAATCTGTCCGTATAGGGTGGGGCGGTACAACAGTGAAGAAGTCTTGAAACTATTTTTTTCCTAAGGGTGCTGAGTGATGGGTGCCAGGGTTCCCAAGGAAAATTCTCCAGAGCCATTATAAAACAGACACTACTTGGTGGGAGACGAGCTTCCCACCAGAAAGAGGTCTGGAGAGCTAGCAGTTCCTGGAAGTACTGCATACACTTCTGGGTGTGAGTCCCCAAAATGAGGTAATGGTGGTCAACAGCTGCACTGAAGCAGCTACAGGCATAGGCACCTTGATGATCTAAATAAGGTGCCTTCCCACTCACATTCAAGTGGTTGAGACACTGAGTGGGAATGCTTCCGTGGGAGAGAGGGCCCCACAGAAGCACTAGGCAGGGGGCCATGCCACTGACCAGAGAGTAGGACATGAGAAGCCAGAACGGCTACTTAGACCTCGTGGTACCCAAAGACTTAAATTGCACATGGAAAAGACCAATGGGAAAAGGCAATTCAGATTACTACAGAAGACTTGAAGGGGTTGGAACAAGTTTGTTGGGAACAGATAGAAAAGAAGAATTACTGAACTTGTATTAACTCAAACCCTGTATGTAATGAGTATCCCTACCAACTGGTGTTCTGTTACCCCTGTGTGGCCACGTAGACACGCACTTCTTGTTTTCAACAACCCTTCAGAGGCCCAAAGCAGACATTTAAAGGATGAAAGGATGGCTTTTATTTACCCAGGTTATTCAACTCTCTCTCTCTCTCTCTCTCTCTCTCTCTCTCTCTCTCTCTCTCTGTCTCTCTCTCTCTCTCTCTCCTCTCTCTCTCTCCTTCTCTCCCTCTCTCCCTTCCCTCTCATTTCAAAATCTTATATATAACTATTATTTTGTACTTACTCTGAACTATGTAGTGTTCATTTACATTTACATATCAGTACCTTTAAAGGGTAGATTATCTTTCTTCACAAAAAAGTTGGAACTCCCGTTCCTGGGCCGGAGGTACAGCTCAGTGGCACAGCCCCTGCCCAGCATGCGCTAGGCCCTAGGCATGCTGGTGGAAAACAAATGAGTAAAGTGAAATCTGTAACAATAAAATTGCTTTTTAAAAAGGAAGAGAAAAACAAAAGCAAAGAAAGGAAGAAAAAAGTAGGTGGGCAATGATGGCACACACCTTTAATGCCAGCACTCGGGAGACAGAGGCTCCGAGTTTGATGTCAGCCTGGTTTACAAGTTCCAGGACAGCCAGGGCTACACAGAGAAACCTAAATAAATAACTAATGAATTAATTAAGTAAGTAATAGGAAGAGGAGGGACTGAGGAGTGGCTGGTGGGTAGGGGGTTTGGAGCACTGGCTCCTCTTGGCGCAGAACCAGGGTTCAGGTCCCAGCACCCACATGGCGGCTACAAAGCCACTCCTAGCTCTAGATCCAGGGGATCCACACCCTCTCCTGAACTCCACGAGCACCAAGTGTACATGCGGTACACATCCAAATGTACGTACAGGCAAGACACTGTACACGTAAAATAAGTTAGATCTAAAAACAACACATTGTAAAAGGAGGGCGAACAGCAGCGGGAGCCAGAAAGGAAACCACCCTTGCTCAGAGAGTAGAAAGTCAAGTTCCCTGGGCTGAGCTGTCTTATCTTCCTCAATCAACACGCCTCTCTTTGCTCTGTCAGGGGCTTGTCGGGCTTCTCAGGGCCCCCGCTCTAGGCTGTGCTGTCTACTGAGACTGCTCCTTCCCCAGTTTTGTGCCTGTGTTAAACCTCTGATTCTTTCAGGTCCTTGCAGAGGGCCCCTCCCACTGAGGTCTGCTCGTCGAAGTCGACATCGCTGACATCCGGACCCTACAAACGGCTGCGGCCTACAAGAGGGCCAATCCATGAGCCCTTGCCTTGTCCGTGTGCTTTATTCATTGTCCACCCTAAGTTCTTTCTGACACAATGTATATTTTACTTGATCCATGTTTGTTTTTAATTGTTTGTCGCCCCAATTCTTCCCACGAGAATAAAGTTTCATGAGAACCAGAATCTAGGTTTAAAAATTTTTTATTTGGCCCTGCTCAGTCGGTGATTTGCCCTTACCACCGAGCTTTGAGGCCTGAGTTTGTTCTCTAGGATCCTCATAGTAGACCACAAACACACACACTAATTTTTATCATACACACATACACAGACATGCTCATGCACACACTAATTTTTATCACACACATACACAGACATGCTCATGCACACACTAATTTTTATCACACACACATACACAGACGTACTCATGCACGCACACACACACACACACACACACACACAGACATGCTCATGCACACACTAATTTTAATCTTCTCATATCCAAGCGACCAAGGAGGATTATGCGTTAAGCAAATGTCTTTTCATTGAATTAATGAATGAAAAAGGTTCACATGCAGGATTTAAGATTGTCTTAGAAACTTAAGATTGTAGGTATAAACAATATCATTTGTATTGGGGCAAACTGATGTAGTGGGGGCTAAATATGTCTTATCAGCTGTTACTATGGTAGAACGAGGTTTGGTTTGTAAAAACTATCAGCAAGTAGAAACAAGTATGGATGTTCCTAGTTGCTTTTGTTACTTCAGATCAGCAGTTCTCAACCTCTGCCTCTCGACCCTTTTGTGGTGACCCTTTCATGGGGGTCACCTCAGTCCTTTGGAAAACACAGATATTTACGTTATGATTCATTACAGTAGCAAAATTACAGTTATGAAGCAGCAATTAAAATACGTTTATGGTTGGGGGAAGTGTATTAAAGGGTGTTAAAGTGTCAGGAAGGTTGAAAATCACTGCTTGGGTCTTCTGCATCCTTTGGGTGATACCTCCTAAGAGGGGCTGGGTAGGAATGGGAATGGAAAAATACAAATCAAAAATAAAGCGCTGGCAGGCATGGAAGAGCATCACCCTAGTGTGGGGCGGTGCCCGTGGTTGGACATTCACCAAACCAGTGTTTTCCAAGATTTCCACCTGAGCAAATAATTTCAAATAGAACCACTAGGACACAAATAAAGCCCACCAGTAAACACACCATCATCCTGTGCAGAAATACATTTTAAATCAGTTCTTCAAGAGCTGGAGAGATGACTCCGTGGGAAGAACCAATGCTGTTCTTCTTGCAGCGGACGTGAGTTTGGGTGTCAGCACCCACATCAGGCAGGTGACGCCCACCTTTAACTCCCCTCCCGGGGGGATGTGATGCTGCCTTCTGGCTTCCATAGGCGTCTGCGCACACAAGAAATCTGTCTTTTTTGAGAGTTAGAATACAGAATAATAGATTTTGTCACGACATCTTCATATGCCTATAACATTTTTAAGTTCTTTCTTAGTCACCCTTTTCCCACTGCCCCGCCTTTCTATCTCCTGGTCCCTTCCCCCCCCCCCCAGTAGTGCTCATATCTCCCCGCACCTTCGCACCCTTGCTTTTATGTCACATGCATCCTGTTACCCTCTCTTTCCCCCCTTCATCCTCCATTTATTTTATATTTGTGATACTGGACATTGAGCTTCAGGCTTGCACTCCGCCACGAGCCTTTATCAATCTCTCTTTCCATTTTTCTTTCTTTTTAAATTTTTTTTAAATTAATTTTTATTTATATGAGTTCAGTGTAAGCTGTCTTTAGACACACCAGAAGAGGGCATCAGATCCCATTACAGATGGTTATGAGCCAACATGTGGTTGCTGGCAATTGAACTCAGGACCTCTGGAAGAGCAGTCAGTGCTCTTGAGCACTGAGCCACCTCTCCAGCTCCTCCCCATTTCTTTTGACATAGGGTATCATTGTGTAGTCCAAGATGACCTTGACTTTCCCTGCCTCAGCTTCCTAAGGAGGTAGGGTTGAAGGCCTGTGGCCCAAGAAACGCATTTGTATGATTATTTATCTACAAATGTTGGTCTTTAGGATGGCTTTCTCACCATCTTTGTCTCTGACCTGAGGGGTAAAAACTCTGTGACTAATTCTGCCTTTCCTTACTGGTTCAAAGTCATCAAAGCAAAGTCTTGAATGCCCAAATCTCTCTGAAGTGCCTTGTAATGAGCTTATTGTTTGGCCAAAGGTACCTTGACATTCTCATTTCTAATCAATAGCTAGCTTTCAAAGCATTGTTAGATTTGAGTGGCTCTAATTGGGTCTCTAAATGTGTTCTGAACTGATCTGAGGGATGAAAGAGAGGCACACTTCTTCAGCTACGACAAATGTGTTGAGAGTTTCTAACCTCTTCTCAACCCTCAATCCCCCCAAAAATCAAAATAGAAGTCAAAATGACCTCAACCAGTTGTAGAATTAAAGTATGAGGGCTTAAAAGCCCAAGATAACAACTCTTGAAAGGAAAAAAAAAACAGTTCTCTGCATTACACAGAAAAAAATAACTGACTTGAATAAAGGTCATCAACCCAGCATGCTTGCCCAAGGAGTCACTCACCAAGAAAGCATGCTATTGCAGAGGCACACGGGTCTAAGTTCCGACTCCCACTCCCTCACGTGCAAGGTCTGGGCCACACTTGTGCCCTTGGTTACTGGTTTCCAAATCTATACAATGGACGCGGTGCCAGCTTTCCTAAGGGTTTTGCGAAGGTCTCTGTGACTAGTTGGCGCCACTTGACGCTTCATTGCTAGGGCTGTCATTGTGTTTGTCCCACACCTTTGAGTCGCCTTCTCATTCACTGCAATCTTCCTTGTCTGCTCTCAAAACTGGTCCTGCTCAGGAGGTTTCTAGCCCCAAGCAAAATGTTTCTTGATTCCATATCCTAGGTGAAATTCATTTTCTCTATTAACCTATCTGGTCTATGATGCACGTCTCTATGTTCATTTGTGGCTTTATAATTGTCTTTGATTGCAATGAATGGAATAGTAAGTTCCTGCGGATGAAACTACGTCTTCTGTTTCCCTCCATGCCTCTTACATTATTATGTCCAGGTGGATGTTCCCTGACAGGAAGATGCAGGACCTGGGGATGGGCAGGTTTGTAAAGCACACAAGTGAAGATCTGATTTTGAATCTGTAGACTCCACATACAGTTGCTCTTGGCGGCAAGTATCCACAGTTCTGGTTGATGCTCCCACCAGGAGATGAGAAGCAAAACCAGGACATTTTCTGAATGCTCACAGGCTAACTAGCCTGCTGTGCCACCAGCAAAGGCCCAGAGGCCCTATCTTGAGCAATGTGCAGTGCCAAGACTAACACTCAAGCTTTCCCTCTGACATGTACACAGTGGCTCGCCCCACCCTCACATGTGAATGAACGCATATGAACACATATATATGCTTGCATATGTGTACACATTACACACACACAACTAGTTTGTTGTTGTTGTTGTTGGTGGTGGTGGTGGTGGTTTTTTTGAGACACCATTTCGCTATGTGGCCCTGGCTGTCCTGGAACTCACTTTGTAGATTAGTCTGGCTTCAGACTCAGAGATCTGCCTGCCTCTGTCTCCAGAACAATGGGATTAAAGTTGTGTGACACCAACTGGCTAACATAACTGATTTTAAAAAAAAGAGAGAGAAAGAAAGAAAGAAAGAAAGAAAGAAAGAAAGAAAGAAAGAAAAGAGAGAGAGAAAGAAAGAGACAGAGACAGAGAGAGAAAGAAAAAGAAGGAAAGAAGGAAGGAAGAAAAGAAAGAGAAAGAAAGGAGAAAGAGAGAGAGAAAGAAAGAAAGAAAGAAAGAAAGAAAGAAAGAAAGAAAGAAAGAAAGAAAGAAAGAAAGAAAGGAAGGAAGGAAGGAAGGAAAGAAGGAAGGAAGGAAGGAAGGAAGGAAGGAAGGAAGGAAGAAAGGAAGAAAGGAAGGAAGAAAAAGAGATTAAATTAGTTGCAGGACCTACTAATGGCTACTGCTGTCAGGTCACAGAAACCCATTGTCTTTATTCCCAGTAGAAAGATTTTACAAGTCGCAGGAGCTCCGCCATTTCTAGTGAATGAAGGAGAGAGAGAACACAACTTACACACACACACACACACACACACACACACACACACATGATAGCAACAGTTGAGGGCAGCCTTGGTTGTTCATGTTTTTCCGCTGTCTCAACGACTCAATGAGGCAGGAGTTGTTTTTGTTTGTGTTTTTCGTTTTTTGCACTAGGCTCATGCTCTGTCACTAGCTGGGAATTCTTGGTCCTCCTGTTCAGCGTCCCGGGTGCTGACATTACAGGCAGGTAGCACCACGCCCGACATTATTCTCATTTTATGAATGAGAAGGCTGAAACTCTGAAAGGTCATGTGAGCAGAAGTTACAGAGACAATGCTCTGCTCCTTTCAGGTCTAGTGCTGTTCCTGCTGGGTTAGAGCTGCTGCCTGAGCCACTGAGGCATTTGACTAACTATTCCTGGCACTTCTCTGGTTGTGGCCCAACACCACTAGGGGTTAGAGCTGAATTAACCTGGTCAAATGGCATAACTGTGTGTGGGGGATGGCATTTTAGCAGTGTGGATCCTATGTAGTTCTTATGTGTACATTAGTATATAGTGTACACAAATATAATTATATACCATAAATATACTGCACTTCTATACCATTAAAATAAAATTTACTAAAAATGTCAAATGGTTGCTTACCAAACAGATGTTTGTTATTGGGTCCTATGATGTATTTCAAATTTGTTTTAAAAATTTTTTTGGTTGTTGTTGGTTGGTTGGTTGGTTTTATTTGAGACAAGGTCTTTTTACAAAACCCTGGCTGTCCTGGACTCACTGTGTAGACCAGGCTAGCCAAGAACACATAGAGATCTGTCTGCCTCTGACTCCCGAGTGCTGGGATGAAAGGTGTGTATTACCATACTGGGCCTTAAAAACATTTTTATTAAATTTAGAGAGAAGAGAAGAGACAGACAGACAGACAGACAGACAGACAGAGACAAAAAGCAACAGAGAGACAGAGAGATGCGCATACACAGAGATGGGGGGAGAAAAAGAGGGGATGTGTTTGTGTGGGCAGAGAACAACTTGTGGGACTCTGTGTCACCACTCACCATGTGGGTCCTGGGACTCAGACTCAGGCTTTTAAGCTTGACAGCAACTACCTTTACCTGCCCAGCCATCTTGGGAACCCTTCCAGTCCTTTACAACCCATTTTTCTAACCTTTGCTCTCATAGACACAAAATAAATTGTATTACTAAAGAAATAGATTTTCCTTTGTGTTTCAAGATAGAGATGACTGAGGTGTGGATGAGATCTAAGTGTGAAGGAAAAAAGGTATCCCAGACCATCAGTGCCTCGGAATGAGACGTCTCAGATCTCTTATTATAATGCTAACAGCTTGGTGATAATCAGAAAAAGCTTTAGGCCTTTTGATATTATTCAGGGACTGGCTTACTTCAGAAGCCACCCAATGTCTGAGTGGCTAAGAACACCGGTAGCCAAAAGTTTGTCTAAATTCTTTAAAATATCATCATCATCATCATCATCATCATCATCATCATTTGTGTATGTGTTTTTTCCTGTACATGTGTCTATGCACCAGAAGTATGCAGTGCCCACAGAAGTCAGAAGAGGGTGTTGGATACCCTGGGACCAGAGTTAGTTCTGAGCTGTGGGTGCTGGAACTTAAACCGAGCTCCTCCACAGAAGCAGCAAGTGCTCTTCAGTGCTGAGCCACACCTTCAGCTCCAATCATCTAAGTTCCGAAAGCCCTGACCTGAAGTGCTCCAGGCTGTAGGGTATAATGCTGCATGCCTAGAATTTCAAAATAGAAGAGACAGGGTTGCCAGTTCAAGGTCAGGCGAGATCTTGTCTCCAAACACATAATCAAACGGAGTTCCAGGTAACTTCTAGGGAACCCCGCCTCTTTCCCCCACGTACTGGTTATTGAACCCAAGGCCTTGCGACTTCCCCAAGCACCCCAGCACTCTTTTCTTGGATGAAATGGGAGCAGGCAGATCATATACTATTGTACACATTCGTGAAACTTTTAAAGAATGCCCTTTTTAAAGGACTATTTTGGGGTTCTGATATCTGGCCATCTGTAAGCTTTGCCCTGTCTCCTCTTTCAAACTGTGATTCTTCTCCTTTTTAATGTAAGTTTCTAAAGATCTGACACATGTCAAATAAGGCGGCTGCTTAGGCAGTGGAGCTGCTCCGCCAGGCACCGCGTGCGCCTCTGCAGAGCACAGCCTCCTGAGCTGGGATGGGCTTCTCTAATTACCCAAACCTCAGCCAGGCTGATCGCTTAGATGCAGGTATTGAAGATGTGTGCACCGCACTTCAAGAGGCACACAGTGGAGGTTTACCTGTTGCAAACCTATTTGTAATAGGCGCTTTATCTAATTAGCAAAATCTCCACAGTTACCTCTCTATTCCTCTGAGCATAGGTTGTGGGTGGTAGTGGCAGTGGTTGTGCGTGTATGTGTGTGTGTGCGCGCGTGCACACACGCACATGCATGAGCACAGTGAGGATTGAACCTAGGTCCTCATGCATGTGAGGTATCTGTTTATGTCTGACATACCTGCTTAATCCCATGCCCAGCGATTATTTCTCTCCTTTTTTCTTTTACCACGTCTTACAACTGCAAACTCTGAAAAATAACCCTGTACATGTTAGGCTACAGCTAAAGTTTGAGCTCAAAGGATCTGGAGTTTCATTTGGTGGGACATCCCTGTGTTCCTAGGACTTGAGAGGCAGAAGCAGTTCCAGGCCATCTACAGAGTGAGACTCTGTCTAGGAGGTGGAGGTGAGGGCTGGAGAAGGCTTCCTTCCAGTTTCTCCCCCAAAGCTCTCCTCTTCTCAGGACACAGCGATGCTTTGAGATCTGAATCCTGAGCAAGGCAGTAGTGGCCCCTTGTCAGTGCTGTAAACCCTGCACTTGGGAAGCAGAGTTAGGAAGATCCGTAGTTCAAGGTCATCCTCGACTACGTGGCAAGGGATCAGCCTAGCTACCTCAGATCCACAAAAATAGATCATTACGGGTCTTCTTTGGTAGAAGAAGGTGGGTGTGCGCGTGCGTGCATGTGCGTGTGTGCATGTGTGTGTGTGTGTGTGTGTTCATGATTTCTCTAGCATGGTGGTACTCCCCTGTAATCCCAGCACTCCAGAAGTGGAAGCAAGAGAATCCAGAGCTAAAGGCTAGCCTGGGGTACATAAGTGAGATTCCATCTGTAAAGAAAGGGAGGGGATTGTGGGTGAGGGAGGAAGCTTCAGCTTTCTAATTATAACTTCGTTGAATTTGTGGAAGCCGTCGCAAACGGCACACGATTTGGCACTGTGGTGGTGATCTGTGCCGTCAACACCCTTGCCTCTTCTGGTTTGGGCAGTATAGATTATAATCCATTCTGCCTTCCTGGATGTTCTATTAAAGTGCACAACCTTCATTCGCTTCTCTGGCGGCCTCTGTCGAGTCCGTGGCTTCTAACACTTAGGAAGTGATTACAGTGCAGCGCCTGGCTGCAGGTGGTGTGGGATCCTTTTGGCCTTTTTTGTTGTTGTTAATGCAATACTCTCTCAGCGCTCTTCCATCTCTGTAGATGTCCCAACTTTAGCTGTTCTTCTGACTTGGCCTTTCCCTTTTCACCTTCATCTCCCTTGTTTGTTTTAACAGTTGTTTGAATCCGTATTTGAACCCTGACAAGACTCCCTTGCCTCCACCCCCAACCCCTAGTTGAGTGCCCCGCAATGTAGGGTCCTGAGCTGTGCGCTGGGTCAATACAGAACCCTGCTCCTCCACGCTGAGAAAGGGAGTGTTGCCAGGGCCAGGGTGGGGCACCAGGTTATGAATGACCTCCAGCTTTGGGGTTTGCTTCTCCGCAGGGGACACCGTAGGCGGTTGTGCTGTCCGGCCACTGCCCCCCATCCCCCCGCCTCTTGCGTCCGGCTGCGACGTGGGTTGCGGTCTCCGTGGGGGTGGCATCTCCTGTCCAAGAGGTTTGCGCCTGGTGGGGTTCCCGGGAGCCGAGAGGACCGGGAAGGCGAGACAGGGTGGGGTGAGGCCCGTCAGGAGGACAATCGCAGGCAGCGCAGGGGGCGCAAAGGGCAGCGGGCGGGTGGACGCGCGGCCGAGGAGCGCGCGGGACAGGGCTGGCTAGCCTTGGGGCCGCCCGCCTGAGGGGGAGGAGGCTGTGCCGCCCTTGCTGCAGGTTCGCTGTCGAGCGCGCAGGAGGCAGGGACATGGATAGGGTGCGGTCTGCGCGGGTCCCGAGCCCGGATCTCTTCCATTTCCCCTCTCACTCGACCCCGGGCTGCGCCGCAGACGGCAGCAGCTCCCGCTCTGCCCGAGCCGCCTGACCGCCGGGCCGGGGTGCTAACCGCGGGTCCCTCCAGTCCGCCGGCCCGGCCAGCCCAGCCCAGCCCGCCGGCCCGCAGCCCCGCCGCCCGCCGCCCCCCGCCGTCGCCGCGTTGCCAAAACAAACGGGCCGGCCTATTTATTGGCGGCCGGCGAGCCGGGCAGCTCAGAGTCGAGGCGCCGAGGGGGACAGCACGCCGCCACCAGCCAGGGCCCCGGGCCCCCGCCCCGCACCTGAGTCCCGTCGGCCTTGAGCCGTGTCGCGCTGCCCATGGCGCCCCCGCCTGGAGTCCCCAAGAGCCACCCAGACGCCTGAGTCCCCGAAGCCGTCCCAGCCACGCGCCCACCCATCAGCCCACCAGGCGCCCTCGCCCGCCGCTCTCCCGGGCTACCCGGCCATGTCTCCCGCCTGGCTCCGGCCCCGACTGCGGTTCTGTCTGCTCCTGCTGCTGCTGCTTCTGGTGCCGGCGGCGCGGGGCTGCGGGCCGGGCCGGGTGGTGGGCAGCCGCCGGAGGCCGCCTCGCAAACTCGTGCCTCTTGCCTACAAGCAGTTCAGCCCCAACGTGCCGGAGAAGACCCTGGGCGCCAGCGGGCGCTACGAAGGCAAGATCGCGCGCAGCTCTGAGCGCTTCAAAGAGCTCACCCCCAACTACAACCCCGACATCATCTTCAAGGACGAGGAGAACACGGGTGCCGACCGCCTCATGACCCAGGTGAGCGCGATCGGTCCTCCCAGCGCGCCATCGAAGCATCGCCACCTGCCCGGCCCTAGCCTCTCGCCTGGCACCTTTTTCTCGACTGCCTGGCACGCCCCCTGGCACCTGCCCTTCTCGTGAATCCCGGGTGTCTTTTTGCCCAAGACGGGCTGGCCAAGGGACCCCGCGGGAGTGCTGGCGTCCGGGATCTCGCCCGGTGTCTTTGAGAGGAGTTCTCTGCCGCTGCCAAGCCCCACAGCTCAGCAGGTTGGCGGGCGGCCCCTCTGCCCGCGAGTGCTGGCAGCTCAGGTCAGATCTGGCACTTGAAGGTACCTGGACCTGGCTGCCTCTTGTGCCTCTGGGGACCACGAACTCGTTCTCGGCTTAACATTTCTCACAGCCCAGCCCCTGGTCATTTCGAAGCCATTTGGCATCCCTGAGGCGAAGAAGCTCAGGACACCAGGGACCCTGTGGCCTTTCCTCCCCTTGTGCCCTTGGTTAGCTGCGCTGCCCTCTCCTGGAGCGGCGACTTGGCTGGTTCTGGGCTTAAGGAATAGCAGGGAAAAGTTGAGTGTGGAGACAGAGGTAGGAAAGGGAAGCAGCCGAGGGAGCCCACGTGTCTGTCGCGAGGGCTGAGCGGCGCGGTTGCGGTAAAGGGTGGAGTGCTGGAGCCTTCAGGCTCCGAGACCAGGCTTGGGGGATCCCTGTGCTTGGTGGCACGGACCAGAAGGATTGGAAATAGGAGTAGGGATGCCCAGGAAGGCAGAGAGTAGGGCTGACACTAACTTATCTCTGCACGCACAGAGCAGGACCCGACTCTGCCAGACAGCAAGGTCACAGACTTCTTTCTCCGAAACCTGGTGTGCCTTGGGAAAGATACACACTCCTTTCCGCTAGGGTCTATCGGCTCTTCCCCTTGCTAGCAGGCTGCCTTTAGGAAGGAAGAACAGCTTAACCACGGCCTTCAGCATGCACCCTGGCGCCCGGGCCGGCAGGCCGATGTCGGGGCCGAAGGTTGGCCGGTGGCCGGGCCGGGCTGGGCGCCGAGGAATGCAGATAAGGATCCGGGCCACAGGCTGGGCAATCATTGACAGCGAGCGCCCAGGCTCTGTACCCGAAGGAGGGGGTAGAGGGGAAGAGGCAAGCGGCAGCTGGCTAGTAAGGCAGACAGAGATGTATGTGAGCTCTAAGAACTGGATCACAGGGATCTAGAAGGAGCTAACGGAGCCGAGCCGAGCTACACTCGGCCGGGGAGCATGGCAGTGAGCACCCTCAAGCCAGGCTGCATAGTATGGAAGTCGGCCCAGGCCTTGGACTGCAGTCCCTGTTGGCTCTTGAGGTTAAGTCCAAGGGTGTGTAGGGCCTGAGCTCTGTAGGGGCAGAGGTAGGTTGATAGAGACTTGGCGGGAGCTCACACCTTACCTAGGAGTTACAGACTGGTGGAGGGCCCTCTCCTCGTAGGTGGAAACTCCACCCTCTTTCCTCAGTCAAGTGTACGGTCCCCTGGGCAAAGGACAGGGATTCATGAACAGGCAGCCACCACTGAAGGTCCCTAGGGTGCAGTTCTGTACTAAACACCGTTCAAGGAACACCCGAGGAATCGGTTTCTTGAGATCAGAAGCTCAGTTTCTTCTCGATTCTTTCCTGAATAGGGACACTGCACCCTGGTGGAGGTGTGAGAGCTCCCTGGTCCCTTGTGTGTGTGTGTGTGTGTGGGGGGGGGTCCCCTCGTGTCCAAGTCAGATAGGAGTGGTACTGGTTCTCTGCCCTAGGTGTCTCTAGCTAAGCAAGGGGGAGATGTGGGTTCAAAAGAAGGTTCCAACGAAAATGTTTCCTGTCACTTGCTGGCAGGATCTAAATAGAACTGGAATTTTTCTCCACAGCCCCCCCACCCCCACCCCAGACCCGTGCTGCTGTTGGGTCTGCACCTGCCGAGCTGTCAGGGCTCCGTGTCTGGTGGCCTCAGCTTTGGGGCTGCGGTGACACCTACTGGGCACCTTTGGCCTTGCATGCCCAGCAGGCCAGCCCGCAGGCAGTGCAGAGTGAACTGTTAAAATGTCCTCCCCCGCGGCCGATGACCCACCTTGATGCCTAGGTAAAACCGAGCAACCGCAAGCGGGCTCTGGAAACGCACAGCTGCATTTGTGGCGAATCCAAACGCCAAGCAAGCGAGAGAGAGCCAAGCGGATCTCCACAGACTGAAGGAGTCCCCTGAGAGTGCGTGACTCCATGCGTCTTCCAGATCCCTGGCGCCACTGTGTGGCCCCGTTCCCTGGGGACTCCTGGCTGCTAGACTGGGAGAACACATTTAGAGTCCTCTATTCCTAAGGGAAAAGGACAGAGGGCCTCCCAAGGTTTCCAAGTCCCTTGAGTGCTGTGGGAGAGTCGGTCGAATCTTCTGTCACCTGCACTGGGTTCCTTTCTCTAACTTCAAGCTCGGTTCCCCTCCACAGCGCTGCAAGGACCGTCTGAACTCACTGGCCATCTCTGTCATGAACCAGTGGCCGGGTGTGAAGCTGCGGGTGACAGAAGGCTGGGATGAAGACGGCCATCACTCGGAGGAGTCTTTACACTATGAGGGCCGCGCGGTGGATATCACCACCTCAGACCGCGACCGGAATAAGTACGGACTGCTGGCGCGCTTAGCGGTGGAGGCCGGCTTCGACTGGGTGTATTACGAGTCCAAGGCCCACGTGCATTGCTCTGTCAAGTCTGGTGAGCCGCTGCTGCCGGGGGGCTGGGCCCGGGGCCGGGGCCGCAGGGAGTGGGCAGGCAGCGCCAGGCCCCCTAGGGCCAAGAAGGAGAAGATGTCCTCTAGGGGATGGAGGCGGGGACCCGAGGGAAGAGGACTTCCGAGGCGGCGGAGGCGGCAGCAGCGCTCCCTGCAGCTGCTTCGGACTGCTTGCTCCTCCCACGTCCGGTAGTGTCACAGCAGGAGCCTAGAGAGACAGGGCCTATTTCTCCCCCAACCACTAAGTGCTGACCTGGTGGTCCACAGCCCAGAGACTGCCACAGGAAGTGCAAGACAGAACGAGTTGAAGAGATGGAGGAAGCCAGGTTAGCAGGCACCACTGTCCCCACCCAGGCCCATGCAGAACAAGGCGTGATGGGGCTAGGGGGCCAGAGTGTGTCTAGACATCAGAGTGCCCGATCAGAAGCCCAGAGGTTCAGAACCTACCATCCAAGTACAGGTCAGGCCTCCCAGTGGGGTGCAGGCGTCCCCAATCTCCTCCCCAGAGCCCCAAAGCTGGACATTTTGGAGGTAAATGGACTCAATAAAGTGGATTTTCCCAGATTGGCCGCCTTGTTGATCAAAACTGGCAGGCACTGGAGCCTTGTCCCTCATCCGCAGGCTCACCAGTGTCCCTGTCACTCACACTTAACCCGCTCATGAATGCTTCACACGGTTCTTCTGTGGGTCCCACTCGGCTGCACACGCCCCTCTCCGTGGAACTGTATAGTAGGTACACTCACAGACTGGCACACTAGACAGGTTTTGGTATTTTTGTTTCACCGGGGTTCATGAGGCGGATCCTACCTCCTGCTACCCACAACCTGATCCTTCCAACTGTGTGTACCTAAAATCATACCCACTTCATCTATAAACACCGGTCCAGACGTCAGCCCCTTCTGTTCATGACTCCTGACTCCAAACACTGACCTCCATCCCACCATCTGACGCCACTCTGCCCAGCCCCTGCATAAAGGACCAACACATGAACAGAAAACAACCGGCTTGGTCCTTGCCCTTGACCCACCCCTGAGCAGTCTCTGCGGATGCTTAGGGGACCTGTTTTCTCCATGGACTGGTGTTCCCGTAATTTCCGTAGGCTCAGATGGTCAGCTCTGTCACAGCACTTGGAATGTCAGTCTGGGAGGGCCATTTCTTGGATGTATTTGATCAAGTGGTAGAACAGACTATCTAGACCCCAGCAAAGCTAAGTCGGCTTCCCCATTTCCACAAGTCTGCAGCTTTCTTGGGTTCAGGTCACAAGTAGCCAGCGCCTCTGCTGACCTCCAGCCTCTGAGCTTCGTGGCAGAATCTAGTGGGGACATCCTCTGGTGTTCCAGCCCCCTGTGTTCCTCTCATTGGCTAGGGTTTGGGCTAGGGAGAGGAAGGACAGAGAATCAAACTATGGGTTGGTGGTGGGTTATCACAGGCTGAGGTATCGTGATGGGGGTGGGGAGGGTATCTGAAAACCAAGAGAAGCTCTCCTGGGCTAGGGTGCTGGGGCAGGACATTGTGTCTGAGAACGTGAGCTTCCGGCAGTAACACCCTCATGTCCCTTCTACCTACAGAGCATTCGGCTGCTGCTAAGACAGGCGGCTGCTTTCCTGCTGGAGCCCAGGTGCGCCTGGAGAATGGGGAGCGTGTGGCCCTGTCAGCCGTGAAGCCAGGAGACCGGGTGCTGGCCATGGGGGAGGATGGGAACCCCACCTTCAGCGATGTGCTCATTTTCCTGGACCGTGAGCCGGACAGGCTGCGAGCTTTCCAGGTTATCGAGACCCAGGATCCTCCGCGTCGGCTGGCGCTCACACCTGCCCACCTGCTCTTCATCGCGGACAATCGAACAGAGGCAGCAGCGCACTTCCGGGCCACATTCGCCAGCCACGTGCAACCAGGCCAATACGTGCTGGTAGCAGGGCTCCCCGGCCTCCAGCCTGCACGGGTGGCAGCCGTCTCCACGCACGTGGCCCTGGGGGCCTATGCTCCTCTCACAAGGCACGGGACTCTCGTGGTGGAGGACGTGGTAGCCTCCTGCTTTGCAGCTGTGGCTGACCACCATCTGGCTCAGCTGGCCTTCTGGCCCCTGCGACTGTTCCCCAGCTTGGCATGGGGCAGCTGGACCCCAAGTGAGGGTGTTCACTGGTACCCTCAGCTTCTCTACCGCCTGGGGCGTCTCTTGCTAGAAGAGAGCACCTTCCATCCACTGGGCATGTCTGGGGCAGGAAGCTGAAGGGACTCTCACCACTGCCCTCCTGGAACTGCTATGCCGGATCCAAAGGCCTCCTCACCAGGAAGGCTCTGGCCCTGGAAGGCACCTGACCTGAGGGTGTCTCCGTCCTCTGCTCCAGAGTGGAGACACCATTGAGACTTGACCAGGTAGTGCTGGGCCCCAAACCTTCATCTTGGTGTAGAGCTGTGAACTGAGCTGACAAGGGGGTGGTAGGCTCTCTTTTCCTAGAGACCGTGAGACCCAGCTAGCTCTGACTGCGATTCTTCACGCCCCTCCCATCTGTCTTTGGACTGCTTACTCCAGTGTTTCTCGGGGCCTGGGTTTGTGACTTTACAGTTGGCAATTGATCCCAATATGAAGAGAGGCTGCCCGTCGGTGGGCTGGCACCTCAGTTGATGCTGCTAGATTTCCTAGGAGCCAGCAGGGAGCTGGCTGGACTCATTGCCTCCTAGAACTGAAAGACCACCAACCAGCCTGGACATCCTGAGACTCGACCTTCCCTGCAGGCCACACTCCTCCAGACTCCTGAGTCTTCGCTGTCCATGGGCAGAGTCTCTGATCCAGGCAATGTGACCCTTCTACCTGGGACTGGGGAAGGAGCCTGGATGTTGTTGCCACCCCTGTCCAGGCTAAGCTCCTTCTGCTGAACCTCACCTCCACTCACCTCCTCCTCCTCCAGTCTGTCTCCTTCACCTTATTTATTTGCATGGAGGGGGAAACCAATGGGAGAATTTTGGGAATGTTTTGGTCTTTCTTTTGTAATAAAAATTATTTAAGTTGGTAGAGCCATGGAATCCACCCCTGCTGAGCAGGACCAACATACAGGGTGCTACAGCCACGAGGCAAGTGTCCCTACAGACCCTTCCTCACCTGGCAGATGAGAATGGGGTGGGACTATCGCACAATTCTCTCTCAGCATGGCTGTGCCAGCGATAGGACAGAGGTAGCTGACCCATCGTCACTTCACACACCCAAAACCATGGTATGGTGCCCTAGTGAGAGTTGGCTCTCCTGTTCCTCTGAGCCCTCTCAGGGCCTGGGTTGTAGACTCTTTTCTATTGGTAATGATCTGACTTATGAAAAAGAAAAGATTCCATGGAATTCATGTCTCTCAGTGGCCCATTCTGACTTCTTGGGTATGCCAGAGGTCCATAACCTAGCAACTGCCAGACATCAGAATTCCCAGGGAAGCTTGTTTAAGTGAGGTTGTTCCTCACTTAAAGGTTTTTGTCTTCATAGTTCTGAAGGGAGGCCCAGGAATTAATTTTTATGAATATCCGAAACATGGTGAAAAGTTCCTGGATGCCACTTGGCTTTTGGTCACCAGAAAAAAAACTACTTGAGAAAAACAAGAGAAATGGTTTATCTTATCTCATGGTCTTTGAGGTTCCATTCTGTGGCCTGACAGCCCCACGGATCCCCTCATGATATCTGGGAAACAGAGACAGAAGGTCAATATTTACCCTTCAGAAGCATGCTTCCGACCACCTACTTCCTACAGCCTGTTCAGTTATAAACTCTTCATTGAAGATGTTAGTGCCACTATCTGGGACCAAGCTTTCAAGGGGCGGGCATTTCCTATTCAAATCACACTAGTGTTGCTATGTTTAGAGAAGACCCAGTTTGTTGCCAAGATAGAATAGCACCCTTCATTTCCAGTTCCTCCAACCTAGATCAGCTGAGCATTAGGCAATGGTGTCCAGGAAGAAGCAGGGAGATCAGAAAAACAATACAAATCAATGCTTCTTAGTCAGATAAGGTGTCACATACCTATAGTCCCAGCGAGGCTGAGGCAGGAGGATCATGAATTGGATGTTGGTCTGGGCTATGTTATGAAACCCTGTTTCAAGACAAAACATCTTTGGTTGGGTATGGTAACATATAGCCATAATTCTAGCACTCAGGAGGCAAAGGCAGGAGGATTGTTACAAGTTCCAGTCCAGGCAGGGCTACATAGCAAGGACTTGACACAAAATAAACAAGCAAGCAAACCAACAAATAATCATTGCTCTGGGAGTCTGTGACATATGTCCCCACAGGGTGTCATCTCATGAAGACATAGTTAAGCATTTTCCTAGACTTTACACCTGCAGCCTTTTTAATGCTTATTACAACACCGTGTGTTGTTTTCCAAATGACAATGCACTGGAGGCAACACAGCAAGGGATTTGTATCCTTCTCTGGCCCTCCATTGTCACGGGGTTTCTTCAGAAGTCTGTCGTGTTGACACATCTAGAATGGGTCATCTCTCTCCGGCAGATTCTTCTCTCCAGGCTAAAATGTCCAAAGCTCTTGTATAATGAGAAATATGAGGTGATGGTAATGATGTTCTTGTCTGCTTTCTTTCTCATTCTTTCCCGGTAGACTTTCTGTCTGGTAGATCAGGTAATCATGACAGATGGAGACTATGGAAGGCCCTCCAGGTCATGGTGGACAAAGGGAGACGGAGAGGGGGAAGAGAGAAGGAAGAGGAGGAGGAGGAGGACACAGATCATGGAAAAGGAAAGAAAACAAAATAAAATAAAACAAAAATTAAAATTAAATTAATAATAATGGTGACCATCATCTTCATCACCAAGGTAGCTGGTAGGAGTTAGAGAACAGGGCCTGGAGTTAACGCAAGGGACCAGAGGGCTTAAAGCAGGGTGGGCCTCGTGATCTGAATTTCTAAAAGGTCCCCTGGCTTCTGTATGGAAGAGACATTAACAGAGCAGCATGGATGGAGGGCGTCCATTAGCGGCAGGAAGAGCGGGTGACCCGGACTGGGGAACTGGCCGTGGGGTTAGAAAAATGGTGATAGATGGTAGATATTCAAGCACCAACCTCAAGGACTGAAGGCAAGATCGGGGAGCCATGGTGTTCAGGAAAGGACCAACGTGAAGTGTGGGGCTTTCAATTGTGGGTTTCACCTCTCCCACCCACAAGTGCCACTGGCCTTAGTGGCTGCCCCAGAGGGTTTGGAGATGCAGATGTTCTACCTCCTTGTTTCCCGAGTACTTGAGACCTCCCAGCCCAGGCTCCTGCTCTCTCTGCCTGTACACACCCACCATCGTACTTTATTTAGTGCCACCTTGAGAAACTATTACAGGTAGAATAGTTAGCAAAGGAAAGTCATTGAGGCTGACTGTCCACTCTCAAGGTGCTGGTGTCTGAGGAGGGCTTCCGTACTGTGCCAGCCGAATGCCAGATGGCAAGAGGGCTAAGAGAAGGGGGCAAACACGTTCTGTCATTGGGACCTCATGTGCAATAGTAACCTATCCCCAGGAAGTAGGCATTTATGAATGCACAGGAAGAGTCCTCCTAATAGAATTACGCTTACAGGCATCTTACACTCTTGGCAATGATTGATTGAGGATTACTTTTATAACACGTGGATTTTTAAACTGAACCCTTGCACACACACACCCCCATACCTTGAAAATGGATGGAGAAGGAACCCAGGCTATGCCTCTGTCCACATGTCCTGAGGGAAGAAGGAGTGAGACTTGGAGATAGTGAGAACTGGAGGGTTGGGGAGTTCAGGAAACAAAATGAAAGAACTTCCTAGTTGCATGGTTTCTGGAGCTGCCTGGGAAGACTGCCCTCAATGGGAGACCCAGTGCAATTAGGTACCTCCTCCTGTCCGTGTCAGGGCCTCTCTGAATGTCCCCACCCCAAGCTATTCCTGAAGCCTGCTCTCTTGTTTAGAAATCAGTCTGGGCACGGTTCATTGGAAGTCAAGTGGGCTTCGCTCCTCTCCTCTTGCACTCATTGAGGGCTTTTGACAGTGGGCAGACCCTGTATTTATCAGAGCTAAACCCAGGCGACGGCTCTTAACGCGGTGATATAGCACCTGGGAAACAGAAATAGGCGCCTTCCATTATAAAGAAATAAGGCTGGGCCTTTATGGCCTACATTACTTGGGCAAAGGTAGCCGAGTGGATCATCAGGAGCTAGTGTGTGCAAGGGAGGTTCAGGGCACCCCGAGGGGCAAAAGGACATAATGACTGGAGCTACGGGGTCAGAGGGAGACTAGGATGTGGAGTGGGAACTAGAAACCATGGCGGCGGCAGGGCAAACAGCCTATGTGACCTGCCCAGCACAACTGCCCAAGGAGGACAGTCTAGCGATGGAGGCCGTGGATGGGGAGCGCTAGTCCTGTTTTTCACTCCAGAGGGCTCCTCTGTGCACATAAACCTCCTAACCTCCCACTGCCCGTGCCCTCTGGCCTCTGGATGGCTGCACCTGCTGAGGCTCAGCCCCTGTGTCCCACACCCCAGTCAGCTTCTCAAAGCCTCTTTGTTTCTCAAGCTGAACCAGGCCAGCCCCGATCTGATAAGGCCTCTATGGGTAGATAGCAGCCCTGCCCGGTGCGGCACAGCCCTTAGCCACGCCCACTGCCTCACGCTGCAAGCTCGGGCAGAGACTCTGGGGCCTTCCTATCCCAGTAGGGCCACGTTTCTCTCTGGTGTAATCCCATCCGCAGCCCCCTGAAAAACCCTCTCACCCCACGGAGAGACAAAATAGAATGAGTATGACCGTTTCAGAGATTAATAAATTACCTTCCCAGGGAGAAAGTACCTTGTGCGTGTTCGTTTCTTCCCGTCGGGAGCTCTTTCTATAGATCAGGTGTGTTACACACACTATTCACACCAGGGCTTCAAGTCCTAAACACAAGTGAGGATAGCATTACTTCCTCATTTGCACACGAAGAAACTAAGGCCTGGAGAGGTGAAGTTGATTTCCTAAATGCAATAGCAGAGCCTGGATCAAAACTGGTGACTCCATCTCAGGAGTACAGAAAGAAGACATTCTTACCCACGAACTAAAGGACCAGGAGTCCAGGAGTGACCATAACTCTGTTAGAAAAAGGTGGTCCTTGGGGAGGAACATCTTAAATGCTATGAGGTTAAGTATGTAGTGTGTAAAACATATCCATGAGTTCTCTGCTATTCCCTGTCCTCAGGAAAGGTAAGATCTGGTCTGAAGCTAAGTAACATCTAACAAGTAAGCTGTATGGCTTCTGTCTGGTTCCACCTAGACCGGGTGTTCTGTCTATGGCCTAACAGCAGATGGCACAACTGTCAGTGTGGGAGTGTGCCTCCTGGACATCATTCTAAGGTGATTCTGGGTATCAGAATCTCATAGTCAGGCTTGCCCAGTGAGCATTTTATCTGCTGAGCCATCTTGCCCCCAAAGTTTTAATCTCTTAATCTTAAAAGGAGCAAACAGTGGACAGGATTAAAATCTAATAAGGAATAGATAAAGTGGCAAGTTTATACTGAAAAGAATTGGCAGATACGCTTTAGCAAAGAGATCGAGGTTGATAGCACCGATAGTGCAAACTGGCAAGATAAAAAAAAGGAATTCTAATGAAGACAGAGCCTTGTGCATAAACCAGAAGTGAGCTTTTTTGACACCTTGGTCTAGAAGGTCTTTCCCATCCCAAAGAAGCCTGCAGTCATGTTAAGATGTCTTTGCTTTAGGAAGGGTCTTGATCAGAAATGGTTCTTTTTTTTTGTCTTTTTTTTAAATTTTATTTTTAAAATTTGATATGCATGGGTGTATATGGATGTGTGACCTCCACGTATAGAGACCAAAAAGATGGTGTCAGATCCCCTGGGACTGAGTCATAGATAGCTATAAGCCACCAGGTAGTTTCTGGGGATTGAACCTGAGTCCTTTGGAAGAGCAGCTCGTGCTCTTACCCACCAAGCCATCTTTCCAAGCCCTCTTTTTAGAAGTCCTATATCTCATACTTCATGAGGTTTGAAACAGCTGTTTAGTTCTCTCTGTTGGCAGATGTCTTAGTTTCTTTTCCTGTTGCTGTGACAACATAACCTAACAAAAATAGTGTAATGGTAAAGTGCACAGTTCAAGGGAACAGTCTAGCACGGTGACCAGTATGATGAGTCAGAACAGGAGAAGTTTGGAGGAGATAGTAACAAACATCTGTCTGTGGAGTGTCGCCACACACAGTGGACAGATCCTCAGCTTCATCTAGATAGTCCCTCATGGGTGTGTCTTGTCTCCTAAGTGATGCTAGATCCTGACAAGCTGATAGTTAGTGCTAGCCATCCCAACTGAGGAGGAGCCTGGATCTTAAAAAGTGAAGGAGCAGGGTCTTACCGTAAATAAGTGCCAGGGTTGAATTCATGTTTAGTTTGATGAACCCAGGTTCTTTCCTAAGCACCCCACTCTCCTGTCCTCTCAGGGGAACCCTCTCTCACTTCATTTTGCACTCTGGAGAGGTTAGGGAAAAGAGGCTATCAAGGAGAGAGGAAGGGGGATAGCCAGGACTTCTGGAGCTGTCCGTGGTGCTGGTACCTCAAGTAAGTATGGAACTGGAGAGCCAGGAGAAGAGCACGTGGGCAGAAAGGGAAGGACAGTTAAATGTGGCAGGCTTTCTGCCAAAGAGGAGGATCAGGATCAGTAAGTGAAGACATCAGATTTGAAGGACTTCATGTTGAAACAAAGACCTGGGTGTACAGTTGCTAAGTAAGGTAAGACTTACTTTGTCCTCAACCCTGAGTTGAAACTAGTGTAGCATTACTTTACTGGCCATTGACTGACCCCTCACAGCCCCACATGTTGTCAAGTTTGGTTTCTCAGTTTTCCCCCTACATACTCAGGCTCTATTCCATGGCCAAAGAACTAAAGAGTCAATACCTGGCAAAATGTAGAATCCAGGACACTGCTTTGGCCCAAGGGTGTCTGCTCTAAGAAATCCAGTGCCCATACTTGACCATTTGCTAAGTGCTTTTTTTTTTTTTTTGTAAAGAAAAAACACAACTCCCATTTGTTCCAATTTTAAAGATGAGTAAAGGGAGGCTTTATAATTTGTCTCACATTTTCCAGCTATTGAAAGATGGAACCACATGCCTTTAATCTGCATGCACTCAGGAGGCAGAGCCAGACAGACCTCTGGGTTCAAAGGCAGTCTGATCTACAGAGCAAGTTCCATGACAGCCAGGGCTACAGAGAGAAGCCATGTCTCAAAAACAAAAACAAAAACCCATCCATCCATCCAACCAACCCATGCATCAACCAACCAACCAACCAACCAACCAAACAAACAAACAAACAAACAAAACCAAAACAGAAATATGGAACCAGGATCTGAACTTGAATTTTTTAAGAAGATGAAATATCATATAGGTTTTTCTCCATCCCCTTACTTTTGGCCTACATAGATTTCTACTCTGTGGTAGCTTAGGGAGTAGGTGGAGGGGGAAAATTGTCCAGGAGGGAGGCTTGCATAGGAAGGGTAGGAGCCCACAAGTTGGTCCTGAACAAGCAGAAAGCCTTTCCTTTGAATTCTCCTGTCATATGACAGCTGTAATGGTTAATCTCCATTGACAGCTTGACTGATTTCTTCAAAGGACATACCTCTGGCCATGTATACAAGGGTGTGGACAGAGATTAACTGAGTAGGGAAGATTTACTGTGAATGTGGGTGGCATTCTTCTGTGGTCTGGAGGCCCCAGGCTGAATAAAAGGAGAGAAAGAAGGAACTCCGAAGAGTGAAGAGTGTCTGCTGCTCTTTCTTTGCTTCCTGGTATGTCAAGATGTGAGGAGTCCCAGACACAAGCTCCCACTGCCCTGAACTCTGCCGTGCCTTCTCCACCCTGCTGACTAGATCCTCTCACATCTTGAGCCCAAACAAATCCTTCTTCCCTAAATTGCTTCTGATGGGTGTTTTGTCACCTACGATGGGTGGACTGTTGACTGGTCAGCAGAGCATCCCTGGCACTTAGGTACACTGTGCTTGGCTTTCTAAATCTCAGCATAGCAAAAGCAGCCTCCATCCCTGGAGAAACAGAGGAGAGGGGTGTGGAAAGGAGAAGAAACTCCTTCCCAAGGAGCACAGACAGCCGCATGGCTTATGTATGAGATCAGAGGGAGAAAGTGTTTGTTCACACCCTTTCATATGCTTAATGAAACATTACCTTTTGGAAATTAGTCAATAAAGCCTTTGTGTTGAAGGTCTATAGCCCTAGAGGCTGAGGCAGGGGGATTTCAAGTGTAAGGCCAGCCTGGTCTACAAAAAGAGGGCCTGTATCAACAGAGGAACAAAAGAGAAAAAAAATATCCACAACAAATAGATAAGGAAATCAAGGGTCAGAGAGACCATGACTTTTTTTTTTTTTTTTTTTTTGGATTTGGTTTTTTTTCCGAGACAGGGTTTCTCTGTATAGCCCTGGCTGTCCTGGAACTCACTCTGTAGACCAGGCTGGCTTCAAACTCAGAAATCTGCCTTTGTCTGCCTCCCAGGCGTGCACCACCACTGCCCGGCTGACTGTGACATTTTCAAAGCCTTACAGCCAGCCAGAAATTAACAAAGGTTAATCCCAGGCCTGTCTGATTTTCTAGTCCAGAATCTTCTGTATTCCAGGGGAAGCCGGTGAGAAGACCCTGGGAAGGAAGCATGGATACTTTGTATGTAAGCAGTAAAGCCCGAATTGCTAAACGTGCATTATCCCTCAGCCCCAGGCTTCAGACAGGGACCCCAGGTCTCCCATCTATTCTTGCTTTTCCCAGTACAGTGGCCTTGATAAGTTTCCTGAATCATCCACTTTCACACACAGCTTTGAAGCGAATGGCACCTGTGTCTATGGGCCTAAAGAGGACATGGCCTCTCAGATCCAATGCACAGTATCTTCTAGTAAGCTGTCTGAGGCACTGAGAAGGGGACTTCCAAGGCAGGCCCAGCGTCTGCTTCCCTCTCCTCACACCCAGCACCCAGCCATGCCTTCCTGGGTACTCTCCTTCCTGAGCAAAGTCCAGTCTGTGGGGACCTCTCCTGGGAAGTCCCCACACCAGCTGAAGTTACTCCTCAGAGCTTCCAGTTATAATTTCATAGACGCACAGGTCACAGCACCTGATAACAACAACAAAAAACTGCCCTTCCATTGTCCTCACCCAGAATTCACCAATATATAATCAAAAGACGGTGGGGAGAAGTTCCTCTGGGGAGGAGACTGAAGAACACATGGTTCAAAAAGTCTGACTTCTTTATCATAGTTTTTTTCTTATTGGGATCTCTGAGGTCCCCACCAAATCCTTCATCAAGGGTCAGTGTTCGCGATCTTTTTTGGCGTAAGTATGAAAAGAAAATTTCGTTTGCTCATTTCCATTCATTATTCCATCACTCATTATTCCATTCTATTGATTATCGTTCATTCACTTATTGCCATTCACACCCTACTTTTTTTTATCCATAAAGTCCAGCTAAGTCAGACTGTTTAAAAAAGAACTGGAAGGAAGACAAAAAAAAGGAGAAATCATTATAGGAACTCCAAATAGCATAAATGTCATCACGTTCAAAGTACAGCCTTCACATTCTGAGAAACCAGCGAAACACTCACTGAGTTCCACATTCCTTAATCCCCAGAGAGAATTCCAGGCTTACTCCGACTGGCCAGACTTAACTGACTCCTGGCCCTTCCCTCCCTCCCCTGCAGCAGCCTGCCCTCCCTCCCCCAGTCATGAGATCCCTCAAGCCAACTCAGGGTACTTTGTCTTCAGTCCATCACCCATCTCACCTAAGTGAACCCCAAACTGCTCGGTTATTTTTTGGGTCTGCTCCCAGCTCTCTAAACTCTTCCTCCACAACCATGCCACACCCCTTCATTCTGAGGAGAAACGGCGGCTGGCGGTTCAAGCAGTAAAACCCTCTAAGAGCCAGAGAATGAACTTTGAGATTCCTGGCTTGGCCTACATCGTCTTCATTCAGTGATGCCTGTCTCAAAGCATGCACACCAATGCACAGACAAAAAAATAATTTCTTCACACATTAACTTTTGTCTCTCTTCAAACAAGTTAATTTTTCCTTGGTCTCGGACCCCTGGAAGAAAATGCCAAAGACATTCTCTTTCCACAGCAGAAGGAACACATTTATAAATCCTATGCAGTAAGAAATAACCAGAGGATGTTTTCAGTGAACCATTGCGATCATAGGGTCCGAGGCTCTCAGTCTAGATCTATGTGTACTTCAAGAGATTAGGAATGACTCCCATTCAGGTAATCTATGAATACTGAGCCCAACACTCATCCATGAATAAGGTTGTCAACTAAAGTAATTGCCAGGACATCATGAAAACTGGGGAAACCGTGTTTACCTTGTCTGGAATGGAAGACCACAGTTGATACAGCAGGGACAGTCTTGGACTCAAGACTTAATACAAAGGAGACTAAATCTGAGCAGGCATCTGGGTGTGTGGCTTAGTGATGCTCAAAGCTTTAGTCCTTAGCACAAAAAGAAAAAAAATATAAAGAAGGATAAAGAAAAAAGAAGAAAAAGAAAAGGAAAGAAGAAAAAAGAGAGAAAATAAAGGAAAAGAAATGAAATGAAAAAGAAAAACAAAACAAAAGAAAGACACGGACTCATTCGCTTTCACTGAAGCTTGGCTCTTTTGGGTTGCCGTCGTTGCCATGGGATACCAAGAGACGCCGTGTCCCGAGCGTCCAGTATCTATGGAGACGTCAGCCCGGCGTTTGCCTGAGTTCTGAACGTTGGAGCCCAGCTAGAGGAACAAGTGCCAAGGAAGGTATCTGTACCAAAACCCCCGTTTACAGGAAATCGTGGTGGGTCCTCAGAAAGCCCTTTCATCATGGGCGGGATTAATTAGATGCGGGATCCCGGAGACCTTGAGAAGCCCCTAGGTACATTTTGTTTCCTTGGTTTTAGGGCTTCCTTCCTCGGGTCTACTTGACCACTCCCTACCCTCGCCCTTACACCGGGTTTTTTCACCGGTCATTTGTAAAATTTTAAGATCGGAAATTAGGCAAATAAAAGAAGCTGGTAAAATTCCCCCACCTATGAAACTAGAAAATTGGTTTAAAAATAGCCCCCCCCCCCAAAAAAAAAAAACAACGGTTTTTCACAGCGAGATGTTGGAAATGACCTCATTTGTTCCCGGAAAGGCTTCATGCTTACTGCCTTAAGTCTGGGCTGGACCACTTTTCTACCTTATTTCGTCTCTTCTCTGGCCTTTCAGAGATAGATTGGTGTGTTGAGTGGCGACTTTTTCAGAGGGGCGAGCCAGGAACTGTCTGTTAAATTCCCTGATGTCTGAGAGATCAGGGACTAGGGGCAGGACCTAAAAGCTATCCAAGGACAGAAAAGTAACAGCTCTCCTCCCACCCAAGCTTGCATTTCTTGGGTTCTGTCTGAACACCCACTTTACACCTGGAGGCAGGAGCTTGGCTTGTTTTGCACAGAGTGCCTGGATTGTGCAGAGTATTGGATGTGTTTGGTAAATGTTCTGTGAAGTAATGGATGGGATGAAGGCAGGAACCTGAGATGGTTTCTTCCAGTGTTATTTTCAGTATTTCCTCTAGGAACAAATGAGTCCATAGAGGGTTTCTCTGGTTGGTGGAGACAGAATGAAATTATCTGCAGGAAATGTGTAAACTCCTAAAGGAGATCACGAGAGTGTTACATTATAACACGGGCAGCTTAATTAGCCACCAACTTGAAGGAGGAGATTTTTAGGTTAAATAAAAAGCAAGCCACAGCCAAGCATCATGGTGCAGGCCTTTAATCCCAGTCCTAGGGAGGCAGAGGCAGGCAGATCTCAGATAGAGCTAGTTCCAGGACAGCCAGGGTTGCACGGAGGAACCTTGTCTCAAAAACTGGGGAAAAGAAAGCAAGTCACATGTAATCATAAACAATTGCAGGGATTAAAATATCTGCCAAAAATCTCACAATACTGTCTGCCTTGTTAGTTCTCAAATTCATACTATTTTGGATATGGATAATCTTACTTAAAGAAGTGAAAAGAATACTAAACAGTGTGTGTGTGTGTGTATATATATATAATGCATATGCATATATATGTATATATATTTCAAAATAAGTATTCCAGCTTTGCTGTCCAGTGTGGTAGCTACTAGACAACCTTAACTATTGAGCACTTGAAATTTGGGTGGTCTGAATTGAGACAAACTGTGAATGTAAGATGCGCTGGACTGGAGAGAGGATTTAGTGCTTAGGGTATTTGTTCTCAACACACACATATTGGGTTGCTCACAACAGCCTCTCAACACATACATATTGGGTGGCTCACAACAGCCTCTCAACACATACATATTGGGTGGCTCACAACAGCCTCTAACTCCAGAGCCAGTTGATTAAATACCCCTCTGGCTTCCACCAGTACCACTTGCATGTGGCACACACACACACACACACACACACACACACACACACACACACACACAGAGATGCACTGCTGGGTGTGGTGGCGTACTCCTTTAGTCCCAGCACTTGGGAGGCAGAGGCAATCGGATCTCTGAGAATTCAAGTCCAGCCTGGTTCACAGAGCAAGTTCCTAGCTAGCCAAAGCTACATAGTGAGGCCATGTCTAAAAAACAAAGACAAACAAACAAGCAAGCTGAGCAAACTGAAGAGAACAAGCCTGTAAGCCAAGCCACGTCTCTCCACGGTTCGCCTCCAGGTTCTGGTCTTGAATTCCTGCCCTGACTTTCCTGAGAGTTGTAAGATAAGATTAACCCTTTGCTCTTCCAAGTTGCTTTTGGTCATAGTGTCTGTTACAGCAATGAAAAGAAAACTAAAACAAGTGTAGCCATGGAAGAGAGAGGGCTACACAAGCCTTATTCCCAAACCCCTCCTCCACGTGGTTGCTGGAGTGCTACTGTAGGCCACGGAGCAATGCTCTGGGCCTTGTGTTCAGCCTTGGTGCCCGCGCGGTGCTGCCTCAGAGCTATAGCACTTGTCAAAAATAAAGAGCAAACCAACGCCCTTTTCACTTCCTCCTCTGCTCCTCATTCAGCTCCAGGCTCATAAGCGGATCTGGTAGGAATTTTTGGCTTTGCTAGATGCTCATCCAGATAAGCCAAGGCCACATCATGAGGACCAGAGAGAGCGGAGACTGTACTGTGAACACCATGAACGAGGACTCGTGCCTGAGTGCCAGCACACTGGGAAGTAGCAGTGTCACTACCCAGGTGAGGGGACAGCTGGGGTGGTGGGTCATGTGTGACAAGACCAAGTAGGGGTATGGTAAGGGTGCAACGGGCGGGCGAAAGTCTGGGGAAGTGTCTTTCCCATATATACTCTGGCACTCGCCCTCCCTAGATGGAGCCCTGGGCAGACTTGAGTGTAGGGTGTGTGTGTGTGTGTGTGTGTGTGTGTGTGTGTGTGTGTGTGCGCGCGCGCGCGCGCACTAATTCATAGTGCTGCAAAGGTAACTTTTATTCGCCTAATGCAATCAATTGTCATCTTAGAGGCTTACTGCCTCATTTGCTAACCCGGGCCTAGCCCTGGAAGTTTGTCGCCTCTGGACAATCTTACCCAAGCCTAGAATGTTTTCAGCCTCTGAGACTTTAATAAGACTATGCCCGCCCTTTCTTGTTCTTTCTGACCTCTGGCTGGCTGGTTCAACTCAGCTGTTCTGGCTCAAACTCCTCTCCTGATTCAAACTGGATTCTCTCTGTCTCTCCTGAATTACACTACTTGACCTCAAACTAACTCTGGCAATTTGCTCTAAACTTCTGGCTCCTTCTCCTTCTCTGGCTCGTTCTGTCTTCATCCATATCTGGCTTGTTTGCTCTCTACAACCTGTGAGGACTGTCCTGATAAAACTGCCCCCACCTTCTGCCCTGTCCCTCAAAGGGCTTCTCTTTCCTCTCTCTCTCTCTTTTCCTTAGAGTTGGGCATATCCTAGCCCATCAGATCTTTCTCTGATTTGTCGCTTTGCCTGCCACCGAATTAGACATCACTTTTAAACATGAGTGTTTCCTTCTACAAACTTGACCTCCATTGTTTGGGATTAAAGATGTGTACTAAGGGTGTGTCTGTATTCCAGCCAGAGGGATTAAAGGTGTGTGTTAAGGCTGAGCCACACCACAACTAGAAACAGGTTTGTCCAGTAAACAACACAATCTTGGGGTTCCCATTTGTGATTACATATCCTGCAATGCCATGCCCAGGGATGAGGAACTTCATCATCCCTTAAGTGCTAAAGCCGGATGGAACTGGGAGAACTTCGTCCGTTCCCCGAGTCTCAGCTTCTTCTCCTTTTTGCTACCCGAACAGCTTGTAGATCCCCTGGCCAGGAAAGTCTGCATCATGAGGAGGCAAAATGATGTGAAGAAGAGGGTGATGTGGGGCATCGAGGTCGCCGAGGAGCTGCACTGGAGAGGCTGGGAGCTGGGGAAGGAGACCACAAGGACCTTGGTTCTGAAAAACCTCTCCCTGAAAACCCAGAAGATAAAGTACAGGTACCAGAATGAGGGACCGGGTACCTAGCGCCTGAGCCCTCAGGCTCCCAAAGTGGGTTCCTCTTAAAAAGAACACAAAACAACCTTTAAAAGGTCTCCAAGTCAGAAGAACATTCAAAACACGTGCAGCATGAAGAATTCTAGAAATAAGGACTAACTGAAGCCCACATCGTGGGACCTTCCTATGCAGAGAACAAACTATCCTGCCTCCTGTTCTAATGACTCTCTTGCTTTTCCCAGATGAATTTGCCATGTGTGTTGGCTTCTTTAAACAATACAGTCCAATTTACCTTATGAACTTTAAAGGAAAGAATATGATTTGCTTTTTTGTAAACTTTTCATTTCAAATGCAATTTGTCTCTCTGTATACACCTCCAGTATTCCTGCTTTTCTAAAGTCTTTCAAAATGTTCTTTTATCTATATGTAATAGCTTTTTGTGAACGGTTTGATGATATATTTCCTCAACTGAGTGTGCAGTTTTCTCAGCACCGTTATTGGTGCCGGAGCGCTCCAGTTGAGGTCTCCCCGATTGTACTGACTGCCAAACTGTATAGATCTCCTGCTGGAATATTATCCATGCTCCTGATCTACCAGTAGAATCCTGGAGTTAATTAGTCAAATTTGTAGTAAACTTTGTCATGTAACTCCTCCATCTTCTCAAGATTACCTGTTGTTCTTATCTCTTTGAACTTTCATAAAAACTTAAAATTAGCTCAATACACATATAGCCATTTTTGTGTGATATTGGGATTTGGCTAAACAAATGAATGAATGAACTTGGAAAATCACACATTACGGTATTGAGTTCTCTTACATCTGGGTCTCAGTGCTGGCATTCTAGGTGTGTGACACTGTGCCTGGCTATATGTGATGTGCTTTAAAGTTGTCTTCATCATTTGTTGGTTGATAGGGTTTTTTGTTTGTTTTTGAAGGTTGTTGACTTTTTTGTTTGTTTTGTGATAGGATCTTATAATATAGGCCTGCCTGGCCAAGAACTCACTTTATAGACCAGGCTGGCCTCAGATCTGTGGCAATACTATTGCCTCAGACTCCCAGGTGATGGAATTACAAATATGAACCACTATGACTGGCTAGGTTTTTAAAAGTTTTTTAAGACTTATTTTTATTTATCCGCATATGTGTGTACACCTGCACATGTATATGTGGGTGTATGTATGTATGTGGGTGACCTTGAGGCCAGAGAGGGGGGTTGGATCTCCTAGAGCTGAAGTTACAGGCAGTTGTGAGATAGCATGTGGGTTCTGGGAACCAAACTTGGGTCCTCTGAAGGAGCAGCAAGTGACCTCAACTAGTGAGTCATCTCTCCAGTCCCTAACATTTTTGAAATGAGGTATCATTTCCCTATTTTTTCATATGGTAAATTAAAAATCAACTGACTTTCTGCATTAAATTCATCATGAATATCAGGATAATTCCAACATTGTTATGTTCTTTTTCTGACTTCTTCTTCTTCTTCTTCTTCTTCTTCTTCTTCTTCTTCTTCTTCTTCTTCTTCTTCTTCTTCTTCTTCCTCCTCCTCCTCCTCCTCCTCCTCCTCCTCCTCATCCTCATCCTCATCCTCTTCTTCCTCCTCCTTCTTTCCTTCCTTCCTTCATCATACCTCCTCCTCCTAATATTTGTTTCTGAGTAAGTTGGCTCTAGTTTTGTTCTGCCTCTGTTAGGTTTTGGTAATAATATATGGTTGTTTCAAAGACATTGTTAGGGAGTGTTTCTGTATTATCCTGAAGAGGAAAGACTGGACTCTCTTCCCTCCAGTGCTAGGCAGCATTTGCTATGATCTGCCTGTTCTAGTGTTTTCTTTATGGGAACATTCTTGCCTACCTTTTCCATTTCCCCAATGGTTTTGGGTGGCGTGACCATGAAGTTGATTGGCTAATTCTAGGGTTGGCTTTGTATGTTGCATTTTCTGTAAATGTATTTGTTCCACCATGATACGGTCATTGTCAACATCATGCTCTTTCTAACACCTTCAAAGTCTGCTGCTCCTGCGTTCCCCTGCTGGGTCCCTCCTAAGTCAGGACAATTCGTCCTACGATCATCCCCCTCAGCAGAAACACAGATCTTGCTATGAATAACTGTAGGAGTTGAGGAGTGGAGACTTAGGTATGGTGGCACACGCTTGCAGGATCAGGAGGAGTTCAAGGCTTCGTACAGCAAGTTTGGGGCCAGCCTGTGCTATGTGAGACTCCAAGCAAAAAATGAATTGTGTATATGAATATGTGTACATGTGTATACATGCCTGTGTGTATGATGGGAAAGGACCTGAGGATAGTCTATTTGGTAGACTGCCTAGCATGTACAAAGCCTAGATTTGACCTCCAACACTGTATAAACTGGACATGGTGGAACATGCCTGTAATCCCAGCCCTAGGGGGCTCGATACAGATTAGAAGGCAGGGGTCACATTTTGGCTACATATCGAGTTCAAGGCCAGCCTGGGCTACATGAGACCATATCTCAAAAAAATAAAATTACAAGGAGGAGGAAGACATAAGTCGCCTTACAATCTGGCCCCTTAATGAGCGACATCAGTCTTCCAGCTTCCTCTGGTGGTTCTGAGCCTGGCTCCGACGTGCTCATCACCTGGCTTTTCCCTGCAGGCCTCCCAAGACCAAGTACTTCTTCACCATCATTCCACAGCCCATCTTCCTGAGCCCAGGCATAGCGCTCACACTCCCCATTGTCTTCCGACCTCTAGAAGCGGTAAGGTCTGCCAGACAAGCAAAGCAGTGTGGGGAAGGGCAAGAGAGCAGAGACCTCAGAATGGGAAGGATGTCTGAACAGCAGAGATTTCCACACACACCTGTACATCCTGCATTTGGAAGGCAGGAGCAGGGGGATCTCTCTGAATTTAAGGCCATCCTGGTCTGCATAAGTTCAAGCCAGCCAAGGCTACAAAGTGAGACCCTGTCTTAGAAAAATAATCAACCAACCAAGAAGCAAAACTAAATAGAAATAAAAATAAATCCACAGCTTAGGAAGACCCACAAAAGGGGCCCAGACCTTGATCTTGTTCAATAAAGGGGTGTTTCCCACTGGGCATGGGGTCAGAAAGGCTGGAATCACCAGAAAGTTCTTGATTCATTAGGCACTTACACCCTGCAAGGTTCCTTGGTAATTTTTTTTTTGTCTTTGAGGCTCATTATATTGAGTTATAGCCTCACTATGTTACTGAGGTTAACCTGGAACTTATAGGTTCAAGGCATCCTCCTGCCTCAGGTTCTTGAGCAGATGCGGTCACAGGGGTTTGCCATTGCATCTGGCTCCTCAGAATTTCTTGTTTCCCACAAAAGTGGCTTCTTTTCCTCAGAGGCCAAGACAATGTAAGCATTCATGAGGTTCTGACATGGAGGTTACAGCCCAGCTCTCCTGCCAGGGGTGCATTGAAGGGGTGGCTTAACAGGAGCAGACTGTCTGATCTCTGACTCTGACCTGAACACCACTCACTGGTAACTCTCTTCCTCCGCCTCCTGTCCTGCAGAAGGAATACACAGATCAGTTGTGGTTTGAAAAAGAAGAGGGGGTGTTCTGTGTGACCCTGAAGGCCACCTTGCCTTGCTACAAGCTGGTCTGCCCATCATCTCTGCAACTGCCCATGTGTGCCATTGGGGACACAGTGGAGACTTGGTTCTGTCTGAACAACGTGGGGTGAGAAGGCCCTGAAGTGGAGATTACAGCCCCCCAGGGGAGAACTGTAGCGAGCAGGGGAGACAGGCTCCTGCCAGCAGAACCCCAAGACCTGACCTACCCCCTCACTCTTAGGGACCTGCCCACCTTCTTCTCCTGGGAAGTCCCAGCCCCATTTCAGATACTTCCCACTACGGGGTTACTGGAGCCAGGCCTGGGTTGTAAGATCAAAGTGACCTTTGAGCCCCTCATAGCTGTCATCCATGAAGTCGAGGCGTTATGCTGGTATGGAAAGGGAGGCAAACAGAAGAACAGCACCCACATACAGGCTGCAGGTGAAGCTGCCTTCCCGCCAGAGACCCTTCTCCGCCCTCCCTGAGCTTTTAGATCTCAGCGCAGCCCCCAACAGGACCCCACCTACCTCTTGCCCTTCCACCTGCCCTAGGCTTTATCTTCTACTAAATCACAGGCTATCCCTCCTGGGGGCGGGGCCGGGCCGGGGCTGGGGGCGGGGGGCAGGGACATACAACACACACCTTGTAGGGACTGTTCAGCTCTAGCTATAGACCCCCCGCACTCCCCCCATTACTTCTCCCCAAGAGAATCCCCCTTCTCTGCCCCAGCTAAATGTGCACAGCTGCTGGTGAGCATAAAGCACAAACAGCTGGAGGACCAGGATCAGGAAGGCTTCCAGAAAGTGTTACATTTCGGCTATGTCTCCGTGGGCAGCGTCTCAGAGCGGCAAATCAGGCTGTATAACCCATCTGCGGTGTGCATGCACTGGGAAGGGATAGGCACGCGGGAATGGGCAAGACTCTGGGCCCCCAAGCCTGGGTAGACTCACAGATCCCCCACCCTCCCCACCCTCAGACCCAAAGCCTCGCACGTTCCTGCCTCTCTGACACAAATGCACATGCACGCGCGCGCACACACACACACACACACACACACACACACACACACACGTCAAGAGCTGTCTCCTCTCAGCGGACGCTGAGTTCGTGAGTCCTGCAGCCCATTAAGCGTCCTGACCCCAGGCCTCAGGCTAGCTTTGGGAGAAGTAGAAATGCCCCCACTCTGGGCTGCCTTGAGATGGGTCACCCTTTCTCCTAGTGTTACCTGACACTTGAGTGGCCCGGATGCCACCTATCCCTGATTCCCTGATGTGGCTTCCTCAGGGTGGTGCACAGTCCTCCCAAATCTGTGACTGGAACCTTTCTTTCCCCCAACCCCTGGCTCTACAGGTTAACGCCCCCTTCAAGATTGAAATGGCCGAAGACATGCTGACCAAAGACCAAAGCTTCTCATGTCCCACGAACCAAGGCATTGTGCCCCCAGGGGAGAAGAAATCCCTGTCCCTGCTCTTTCACCCCAAGACCTTGGACAGCAGAGCCATCGACTACTTCTCCATTGTGCCCTCTGGCTGTGCCACCCAAACTCTGCTCCAGGTTGTCGGCTTCTGTAGAGGTAATAGCCATCCCAGGTTGCTGCGCTCCCCCAGAACGCGTGCAGCCCACCAGGGAGTCATTCATTCCCTTGAGCTCTTTGCTCCAGAAAGACCCATTGCTTTCTGGCCCCTGAGCCTGGGTGTCTGCTGTCCCCTGGTGGCCATTTGTGGGGAAGCATTGTGGATACCTGGTGATCCCATCTTGCCACACTTTAAATGATAGAACTGAGAGTTTTTCAGGGGTCCAGCCTGGCTATCTGGCTCTAGGGAGCACTCCATCCAAGCAGTGGGACCTCATATGAGATATCTTTTGAGGCTGGCACCCCAGCCCATCCAGAGGGCAAGGCCCTCTCACAGGGACCCGTCTCCTCTGCCCAGGTCCTAATGTGGTACTGCAGCATTACTGTGTCAGCTTCAACTGGGTCAAGCTCGGGGAGCACCCGGAGCAGACTCTGTGGATCGAGAACCAGTCGGACTGCCAGGCTCACTTCCAGTTCGACATCGACTGCCAGGAGAGTGTCTTCAGCATCAGGCCTGCCTTTGGAACGCTGGCAGGCAAGACCCGTACGACCCTGCACTGTGCCTTCCAGCCCACTCACCCTATCCTCTGTTTCCGGAGGGTGGCCTGTCTCATCCACCACCAGGTGAGTGATGGGGAAGGGACCAAGATGTGGGGAGGAGGCCCTGAGACTCAGAGATGAAGGCAAGGTTTGGTGGGCAATCTCCTCTTTGCAGAACGTCTAAGGGATCTGGCTGGGTCCTCTCCCAGACGCTTTAGAACATCTGCCATGGCTTAGGGGCGGGGCATAGCCAGGGTGCGTGAAAACTCATGGGTCCAGGTGGGTTTGCCAAGTTCTCCTCCACTGCCGCCGGCCATCGGCTCTGCTGCTTTTGACGTCACTGCGGCCAGTCAGTGAGCTGGGAGGGGGGAGCTTTAGACATCATCTCACTGAGTGTGCAGGAGGGAAGATCTCTGAAGCTAGAAACTCAACCCCCGTGGGCATGTGATGTGCAGTATCTGGACAGAGTAACACAATTGAGGCTGGAATGTAGCCTAGGATGCCCCATTACCTGGGCTCTGGGCTTAACCCCTCTACCTGGGGAAGGGGTTCTTTGCCCAGTTCTCACAAGTGCAGCCTGAGCTCTGGGAGGCCTTGGAGTGAAGAGACAGGACAGATGAGGTTTTCGGCCATTTCTCCCATGGGTGGGGCTAAATGCTGGGTCTGATAGGCTCCGAGTTGTCACTGGTTGTCAGGAGAATGCCCAGGAATCATGGGTAGTGGGAGAATGGCAACAGCTGAGCATTCTACCTCTAGGTCTAGGCTGCTCTCCCCTTGGCCTGAGCCACTATCTCCTCAACTAGCAGGCAGCCCTCAGGATGTTGCCCTGATGGCGATCCCTCAGCCTCTGCTCCCAACTCTCCTCTGTCTGGCCGTTACCTACCCTTGCCTGACCACCTGCCCTGGGTTCTGTCTTGCATGGACAAATGTCACAGGACCCACTGTTTCTGGACATGATTGGGACCTGCCATTCAGACAATACCAAGCCAGCTATCCTGAGGCCTCAGCACCTCACCTGGTACCGGACACACCTGGCCCGGGGTCTGACCCTCTACCCTCCTGACATCTTGGCTGCCATGTTAAAGGAGAAAAGGCTGGATCGGGATGAGAACGGGGCCCTCATGTTGCCCATTGAGGTATGTGAGGTGCCAGACATTCCAGCCCCACACAGAGGCAGAGGCAGGCTCTTCTCTCCAGGATCCCGGTCCCTCCCTAGCAAGCCTGTGCCCTACACTACCGTAGCTGGGGATGACCTGCATGGAGCACTTGAAGTCTTTTCTGGAAAGGAGGGAACCAAAGAAAGCCAGCAGCAAGAAGAATGACATTTGAACCCTGTCCCAGTCTCTCCCTCTGCAGGATCTGGAGGACTTATCAGACCAAAAGTACCCTGATATCCCCCCCATGACGGAGTACTTTTTTGATGGCACCAGGGACCTGGCTATCTTCCCCCCGGCGGTCTGTCTAGAGCCTATTGATGTGGACTTTGGTGCCTGTCCTGGGCCTGAGGCCCCCAACCCTGTTCCCCTGTGCCTGAGGAACTATACCAAAGGCAAGATCACCGTGGTCTGGACTCGCAGATCTGACTGCCCTTTCTGGGTGACCCCAGTCACTAGTGACGTCCCCCCACTCAAGTCCATAGCCCTGCGTCTGCACTTCCAGCCACCCTCCCCCAACTGCCTCTACGCTGTGGAGCTAGAAGCCTTCGCCGTTTATAAGGTGTGTGCATACAGACCGATACAGACCGAAACAACCGTGGCAGTCAGGTCTCTCCCTAGAGCCTGAAGGGCAAAGTCTGCTCACAAGAGTGACCGGTAGCTCCCAGCCGCTTCTGTTTTTTTCCTTAGCTGGACAGTGCCCTCTTCTGGTTTTATCCTCCCGGCTTATGGTCTGACTTGGCCCTTCTGAGTCTCACTTCTGTATGGTCTCTCTACCTCCCCTTCCCCAGGGAAGAACTCAGCTGAGGTCAAGCACTTTGGGAAAAATGTAGTGTCTGGGGGGAGCTCTTTGGGGGTGTCAGGTAGGGTCCCTGGCTACTAGTCCTTAAAGAAGGTACCCAAAGCAAAAAAATTGCTTTTATTTTGTAGTTTGTGGGGTTTTGTTGTTGTTGTTGTTTTGTTTTCTGTATTTTGTTTTGTTTTTCAAGACAGGGTTTCTTTCACTACACAGCCAGGATTAGCCTCAACTCCTTGTAATCTTTCCGCTTCAGCCTCCCAATTCTGAGATTACAGATGCAAACTCGCAACTTGGTCAAAGCATGGTAATGGGTTTTTTGTTTTTGTAGAGAAGATCTTGTCCAGTGTAGGCTAGTCTTGAATTTGCTGCATAGTCAGGACAGTCTTGAACTCCTGGTCTTTATGCCTTTGTTTTCTGAGCACTGAAATTGCAGAGACGAAATACCACCCTCAGTTAATTTTGTGCTGGGGGCCAAACCTAGGGCTCGAAGCATACTACACAAGAACTCTACCAATAGCTCTACCAACTTAACTCTACCCTTGGTTTTCTCTCTCTCTCTCTCTCTCTCTCTCTCTCTCTCTCTCTCTCTCTCTCTCTCTCTTTCTCCCCCTCCCTCCCTCTCTCCCTTCTCTTCGTTCTCTTCGTTCTCTTCTTTCTTTTCTTTCTTTCTTTCTTTCTTTCTTTCTTTCTTTCTTTCTTTCTTTCTTTCTTTCTTTCTTTCTTTCTTTCTTAAGACAGGGTCTCACTGTGTAGCCTCAGTCAGCCTGGAACTCCCTATATGCCACTATGTGGACCCAGACAAAGTAGAATCTTTAACTGTTCTATTCTCATATATTAGCAGGGATATGGGAGACAGGTAGAAATATGATGCTAACTTCTGCTGGCCAGTTCTGAGCACGCCAGATTATAGGCTCTAGCCTTGTGCTGACCCATAAGACAGGCAGGCACCAGCCAGTCATACGTGACCAGTGAACACCTGAAATGAAGTGACCCGGGTAGAGAATATGTGCTGTGAGTATAAGTGTACCCAGGTTCCAAAGGCTGAGTATGGAAACGGTGTAAAACATCTCATGAATAGCCTTCATAATGATTGCATGCTGAGGTTTGCAGATTGGAGTTTTGGAACTATTGAGTTAAGTAAAATATATTATTGAAATTTCACTTTTTACAGAATGTGGCCACTGAAACATTTAAAATTGCGTTTTAAGCCAAAACCTGTGACTCACGTTATGCTGCCATTGGCCAGTGCTGCACGTTCTGGGTTCTTTCCTATAGGACAAACTTGCTTTAGCTTCTCACCCACTCTCCTCCTTCAGAGGCCCCAGGAGCAGAGGGAGGGATTCTGCACATCTGTCCTAGGCAGTCTCCCTCAAACCCTCCTCTCTTATGCCCATTATAAGATGCCTGCAGTACAGGGCTAGGGAGGGGCAAGGTGGCTGTCTTCTAGGGTCAGTCCCTGGACTCTGAATTTCCTCGTGGGCTGGCCTCTGCAGGTCCTTCAGTGCTACAGCAATATTGAAGAGGACTGCACAGTGGTCCCGTCCTGGTGTCTGAAGGTTCGGGCTCGAGGCCACAGCTATTACCCTGCCTTAGAGCACCACATCCCCCAATATTCCCTGGATGCCCCCAAGGTGAGCATGGCCCCAACACTAGCCAGAGCAAGATGAAGGAGAGGCCTCAGCCTGCACTGCCCTGTCTCTCTTTCTAAGGGCCTCAGTGATACATCTCCATGTCTTTCCTGGCTATCCTAGGGATCTAGGCCGGTGACCAGCTTGTTCTTGGATCATGTGCGTCCCAGCATAAGAACAGCCTAGAGTGTGGGCATCAGCGCTTCCCCCTCCATCTGGGACCCATACTACTCTCCAACGCCTTCCTTTGTTGGGTGCCTGCTGGCTCCCAAGCCCTAGGATGGACCCTGGGGATGAATAAACCCAAAGCATGATCCCTGTCACCTTTCTAAGGGTCAGAACTCCCAGACCTCTTCCCTAGGTCCTTGGAGGTCTTGTCTGTCCTGGGACAGAGGATGACACAAGGGCTAAAATGTGCATGGCTTGGGGCCAAGTCCCCAGAATCCAATTTTACTTTTCCTTCCCAGATTGCCTCTATGGTCATTTTTTTTTCACTAGTCATTTTGTTATTGGGAAGGTATCACTTTGAGACAATGACTTGACACAATCCCATCTCCTCCACCAGCTGCACTTCTGCTCTCTCATCCCAAGTCTATGCACCCTTGATAGCCATCCCAAGGTCAGGCCTTCCTAAAATGAAGCTCTCCCTGACACTCTGAGTGTCTGCACTTGGCCCCTTGGCCCCTTGGCAGCTCCCCTCAGTGTGACCTGATGCCTGTCTACAGTGAAGTGGCAGTCTGTGTTGCTTCTGCCCTGACTCACATAAACTTGTTGGTACAACTGGTTGGGAACTTGGACCAGAGATTATAGTAGGCCTTGCGTTGTGTAGCCTGTCTAGTTTTTAGCCTAGTTCTGGCCAAATCCAAAATGGCCAAGAAGTGTTTAGGAGCTGGAACTATTGGGGCTAGACACCATGTGACATCTGAGTGACAATCATCTCAAAAGATGCCAGACTTCTGAACCAGGATGTCTGATTCTCTAAAAAGTAACTGGAAGACACTACTAAAACCTAACCTCACCTCTAACCTCAAGGACAGAGGCCTGACTTTCCCCGGGACCTGGGACTACCACATCCCTATGTCTGAAGGTCTTTGGTGGTAGGCTGTGGCCTCCCTTAATTTCCAGGAAGTCTTTGCTGGCTGGTCTGTATGCAGAGATCTTGGCTCTCCTTGGAGACAGCATTATCCAACCTGAGTGGCCCCCAAACATGTACCTAGAGATGGAGATCTGAGAAGGGATCCCTTTCCCCCTTATTCTCCCCCAACTCCCAGACGTTCCCAGCAGTGTCTTCTGGAAAACCCTCCTACCGAAGTCTGTTTCTGGTCAACAAAGGCTCCATGCTGTTGACCTTCAGTCTGGCCCCCAATAGCAGCGTGGACGTCACCCTGAAGCCCTCCTCGGGTCTCATCGCTCCTGGAGCCCACCAGGTCCTCCTCATCAGCACATACCCCAAGGGCACCACATGGAAGCAGCACATTTTCTACCTGAACTTCAACTTTTATCCTCAGTATCTCAAGGTAGGAGGCAGGGATAGAGAAACTGGGTCTTTACTGGGTCTTTAGGCCACAATCTGGCACTGGTTCTTTTCTTTTCTTTCTTTCTTTTTTTTTTAAAAAATCTTTTTTTTAAAGGTTTATTTATTATTATATGTAAGTACACAATAGCTGTCTTCAGACACACCAGAAGAGGGCATCAGATCTCATTACGGATGGTTGTGAGCCACCATGTGGTTGCTGGGATTTGAACTCAGAACCTTTGGAAGAGCAGTCAGTGCTCTTAACCGCTGAGCCATCTCTCCAGCCCACTTGTTCTTTTCAAAACCACATTTTTAGGGTCAACATATGGTGGGATGGGGTTGGGGAACATTCCTTTAATAAGGAGGAATGGTAGGGAGGGAGCCCTGGGCTCTGTCCCGGACAACCCAGCTGCCTCTCAGTGAGTTGTCTGCTTCATGGAGTTTGGGGCTAGGAAAAAAAGCTGCAAAGACTCCGGACTCACATCTGAAGTAGCAGAGGGTGTCCTGCAGCCAGCGCAGGGGCAGGAATGGATGGTTAGACCCAGATCTGACCCCATGAAAAACTGACATAACCTTTCTCAGTTGGTTCAAAGTTTGTTTGTGTTTTTATGACAACATATCTACCAGGGGGTGGTGGCACACTCAGAAGACAGAGGCAGGTGATCTCTGTGAGTTTGAGGCTAGCCAGGTCTACATTGCGAGTTCCAGGGCAGTCAGAGCTGCACAGGGAAACTCTTGTCTTGAAAAACAAAACAAAACAAAACAACAAAAAAGAAGACAATATATCACTATAGAGCCCTGACTCTTGGTCTTAGACTCAAGGCAATCCTCCTGCCTCACCTACTCTAGTTTCCAGCACACCTAGCTCTGGGTTCTTTCTAATCTACCTTTGAGAGACGCTGCTATGTCTAAGCTGGAAGACAGCTTTGACTGCCTCCTCTCAAGTGTGAAAATCTGTATAGCTGCTTCCTAAAAGTGGAGGGAGAGCCAGGGGGTCATGGCATTGTCCTCCCTCCCCCTCCTTCCCTCCTCCCCCTCCGTCCCTCCCCCCTCTGACTCAGGAAGTGAGCATGCAGAGCAGAGAGGAGCCACTGGAGCTGAAGCTGGATACCTTCAAAAGCATCTTCTTTAAGCCTACATGGGTGGGCTGCTCCTCCACCAGCAACTTTACCTTTCACAACCCTTCACGGCTGCCCTTGCAGTTCGAGTGGAGAGTCTCCCAGCAGCACCAAAAGATGCTGGCTGTCCAGCCCTCCAGGGGTATCATCCACCCTAATGAGAACATCGTGAGTGCCTGGGCTCATTGCCAAGGGTAGATAAGAGGGCACCCGTCACCTTTACTTTTACCCGTCCTGCCAGTACTGTGGGCTATAATGGGCACCTACCTAAACCATCTGTAGTCACCTTCCCTAGCCTGTGAGTGGGTTCTAACCACACCTTCCTCACCTGCATCTTACAGGGAATTGAGACCTAGGGGAAAGAGTATTTAAAAGATCAAGATTAGGGGTGCAGAGTTGGGACTGAAGGCAACATTAGTGATGCTAGTGCCCAGGAAATGTCTAAACTTCACCATTCAGGATACCCAAGCAACAAGATTCCTGGCAGGTAGTTTGAGTCAGCTGGGTAGGGGCCAAATGGGTGACTCTCTCTCAGGAAGGGGAGAGAAAGGAGACACCCAGAGGTCTCGGGTCAATACAAAAGGGGGACCCTGTTGTCACTAAAATAACAGACTTTGTCCCTGTTCTGAGGTAGGACAGACTCATAGCAGTAACTACCAATATATGGTTCCCATAAATACCCTGGGATCAGGAGAAAGTTGCCCAGGGCAGCACACAGATGTAGAAATCCACTTGAGTTCTGGACCCAGTCTCTGGACACCAGGTTTCTGACCCTGGTTCAGAGATTCCACTTCTCTGAGGCTCCAGTTTCTATTAAAATGAGTCTGGAAAATACCACTACATCCCTGCTGTGGAGCTATAGAATGAAGGGGCTTCTGGAGATGAGATTATATGGTGTGTGCAAAGTTCCATAAGCAGGCAGATGCGAGAGTGGTGTAAGCGTTTATAACAGGACCTCCCCCAGCTGGTGTGTGTGTGTGTGTGTATGTGTGTGTGTGTGTGTCCTGGACACACACATGCAAGAAAGAGCCGTCTCTGTGACCCAGACACTAACGTGGATCTTCAGTCCTTTGGAGGAGACCAAGTACCTGTTCCGAGTGGGGATATGGGTCTGGGAAGCCAGACAATCACAAAAGACCAAGCCCCAAGCCACCGTGCACTACAGGATCCGGCTGGTGGGCATGGGTGTTACTGGATGCCTCTCTGTGAGTAGCAGCCCTGTTGGGGGAGGAGCCAGGACCGTGGTGGGAGGGAAAGTGGCAGGCACCCAGCCCTGAGGAGGCAGGCGGACAAGGTGGAGGACACTATTCAGATCCTTGCACACAACCTCAGATCTGCTTTTCCTTGGGGAATGGTCTGAGGACTAGGGGTTGGGGGCACACCCAGAAGCTAGCTGGCTGTGATCTCAGGCAAACCCAAAGGAGCTGGACTTTGGGAACGTACTGGTGAACAGCCAGGAGGTCAAGCCTTTGGTACTTCTGAATGACGGCAACTGCACCCTCTATTACCGCCTGGTCCTGGAGCAGCACGGGCCCAAGGGCCTCAAGAGTGACCCCTGTGGTACGGTACTGAGGTCTGCACTGGGTCTGGGGCCAGGGAGGGGCGTGTGCATGTGTCTGTATGTCTGTGTGTGTGTGCTTAAGATAGATGGCCTGTACATGCAATGGTTCAGACAAGACAGCTGAAAACCTAGCACTTCCACCTTTTAACTGTGGCAATGCCAGTGACCTCAAGATGCGTGGCTCTTTCTGCCCTGGCCTGCTCTGCCACCCGGGAGTGCTGTGGTGACCCAGGGGAGGGTTTACCTGAGGAGGACATCTCTGCCCAGATACTACTGATGACCCCTGCATCACCATCCCTTCCCCCTCCCCCCCAACACCCCAGCTCTAGAATTCGATCACTCGGAAGGGACTATGCCGCCTCATTCCCAGGATACCATCTATCTGACTGCCCGTCCAAAACTCCGTGCCAAGTATTCCTGGACCATTAGCTACATCCTCCTGTCCCAAAGAGGTGCGTGGGGACTCGGTAGAGATTCAGTGCCTGCCAGGGGAGAAGGGGAGAGGTGAATTGCGAGATGCAGAGCTGGAGGCACAGGCAGCGAGAGCAGGGTCCACGGTGCCTTCGGGATCTGACAGGTGTCATCTGTCCTTGTGATGTCTACATATGTGTCATGCTAGCGAATGTGCTGCCTCCTGTCAGAATCTCAGGCAAATCCCCAGTATAGTTCCAGCTCTCTCCTCCACAAGATGGAGTTGCTATTTCCCCCCATGCCAACGTTGGGATTGAATCCGGGCTCTCCCACACTTACTGGCAGTGTGGGCCTAGCTGGCTGCTTCACCTAAACATGCCTCAGCTTCACCATCATTAAAAGGGAGATGGTCACAGACTATAGGCTACACACACACACACACACATGAAATAGCATATGCTACCATAATGATAGATATTGAAAGCAAGACGCTAAGTGAGGGCCTAGAGAGATGGCTCAGAGGTTAAGGGCACTGACTGCTCTTTTGAAAGTCCTGAGTTCAAAGCCCAGCAACCACATGGTGGCTCGCAACCATCCCTAACAAGATCTGACTCCCTCTTCTGGAGTATCTGAAGACAGCGACAGTGTACTTACATATAATAAATCTTGAGAGAGAGAGAGAGAGAGAGAGAGAGAGAGAGAGAGAGAGAGATGCTAAGTGAAAGAAGCCAATCAGAAAAAGCCAAGCAACCAAGTGTCCAAAACATTCAGAAAAAATAAAACATACAGGTGGAGACTAGATTAGTGGTCACTGGGAGGCGGGTGTGTGTGTGTGTGTGTGTGTGTGTGTGTGTGTGTGTGTGTGTGTTTGCGAGCGCGCATGGGTCAGTAGATGGGAAGATGTTTACTAGTTGGTACTGAGTTTTGGGGGCAGACAATGGGAACTTCTTAAAATTAGTGGTGGTGGTCGCATGGCATCTGTGACTATGTAAGGCCTATTCAGTTTCAATTGTCTGTGTTAAAAGAGTGTTTTTACAGTCTTTGAATCATGCTGTACTGCAATGAGTTTGAAAATAGTGGTGTAAGTTAAATGCCAGGATCTACATTAAAACAGGACAGTGCCCAGCACATAGAAAGTCTTAGACAGAAACTGGCTGCCCCTGAAAATACGCTCAAGATTGAAACTCAGCCACTGTTTCTGAGCAGGGTTTGCGCCTAGCCCCATGGGAGCTGAGCTCCCTGCTCTCTCCGACAGTCCCTCCCCCAGATCACACGGACAGCAAGACACAGGAGCTGTGCCACGTCTCCCTGGCGGCTGTGTACCCTTTGCTCTCCATCCTGGATATCTGTTCCATGGGCAGCGCTGAGGGCATCACTCGCAAGCACCTGTGGCACCTCTTCTCCCTGGACGCACTCAATAGTTACTTGTCACGGGACCCAACTGCCAAGGAGCTCACGTACAAGGTGCCCACCCGGCACAGGTAAGTCAGGCTTGGGGGCAGGGCAACGAACACTGGATGTTCACAAACCATCTACGCCCCAAAGCCAGGCCTTTCCCAAGGAGCTGAGTCTGAGGAGGGAGGCTCTAAATTCTTAGAGGAAGACAAGGATTGACTTCAGGGTCAAGGCATTATCTCACTCACCCCGGGTTCCACATTTTTCACTTTGTGCCTGGGGGATGGGCATCCTGGGTTAGAGTCCTGAGTTGTCTCCGGCTCTAACTGAGCCGTTTCTCCACTTCACACAGCATGAGCCGTACACCCCCCGTTTTCACTCCTCTGAAGCTGGACTTCAATTTTGGAGCAGCACCGCACAATGCCCCACCTTCAGTGGTACTCCTCGTACTGAAGAACAGCGGGCTGGTGCCCTTGGACTGGTATGGCTACGCAGCAGCAAGGGGGTGGGGTGATGCTACAGGGGTCTAGGGACAGAGCCCTAAATGCCAGGAGTCGGGAACAGCCATTTCCCGGGTCTTCCTGGAAAACCCACATGTGGTCTGCGGAGGTGGGTCTCTCACTGACAGGGTAAGAAGGCTGGGAGGAGACTGTGATTGCCTGCAGCACTCAGGAGATGGGATTGGCTGCAGCTAAGTTCTGGGCAATGTGCAATTCCTGGAAACTGGTCACAGCCATATCAGACCCAGGCTCTGAATGCTACAGACCCAGATGCTATGTTTCTCGAGCTTTCAATTCTTGATCTTTACAGTGGCCCTGTGAGAAAGACCTCTCCTGTTAAAAAGACAGGGCCTGGGGGTCAAGGGACTACGAGCTCAGGCAAAGCCCCCATAGCTTACACAGCTGTTAGAAGCAGATCTAGGTTCAATTCCAGATGTGCCAGCTCCAGAAAGCCTACACTAGTCAGTCAGCAAGAAGGCTTTAAGTTGCTTCTGCATATCAGGGCCGCCTAGGCCCCACACCGCTCTGCTTCCTGACAGACTGCAATTCAGGGACTGGGGTCAAATGGAGGCAAGTATAGGTTAGATTATCATGGAGGACAGACATCTGCTGCCGCAGAGGATCCTACCACTGGAGGGCATGCTTGAGCAAAACTGCTGTGCTGCTGAAGGGTGAGTGGAAGCTGGCCACAAAAAAAAAAAAACAGTCACCTCATAGGCCACAGGAAGCCAGGCTTAAGGCCCTGAACCTGCCAAGCCATTGTCCTGTTGTCCTGCCCTCTCATCAGGGCCCAGAATGCATGCCCAGCAAGCCACCCATTTCCGTGCCAGGTTTGTTTAAGTTCCCAGTGTGAACACAGGTAGAGTAAATGTCTGTTTATGGACTTTCAGTTCTGGGTCAAGGCCCAACCTGCCTGGTGGGTGCTGGGAAGCTGTGTGTGTCTGTGTGTGTGTGTGTGTGTGTGTGAGAGAGAGAGAGAGAGAGAGAGAGAGAGAGAGAGAGAAGCAGGGGCATCTGTGGTAGGAACCTGCTGGCCTGGGCAGGTTGCACTGACAGGTACACAAGGCTATCCCCAAACGCTAACATTTCTCTGCTGAGCTCATAAAGAGTAGAGGGAACCAGGACGAATGGTGTAAGGAGGGTGAGGAGTCGGGTTTGAGATGGCAGGAGGTAGGATGAAGGGTGGTCCCGGGTCTGGGAGGGGGTCAGAGAGCCGTGAAGCTGCCTTCTCCCCTCAGCCCTTCTCCTCCTGACACCGCTGCTCTGTTTGACCCAAGCATATGGGTCAAACCTTACATTCAAGTGGACAGCCTCAGAGACATCAAATATACCGCTTAGTACCACTTGTTCACTAATGCCGGTTTTATTTCATTGGCTGCATTTCTCCTGGGCGCTCTCTAAAAGCAAGCTGCAGGCTGGTCCTCAAAATAGAACTATAGACCAGGCTGTCCCTACTCCCCCTGCCCTCCTGGGTAACAGGACCCCAGAGTAGAACAGCCTCCCAGGTTGGTAAAGGAGGAAGGTGTGACACTTTTGGCAGGGTAATGGTGAGATCAAAAAGACTTTCTGGAGGGCCGAGTGTGTGGTGTTTCAGGAGATAGAGTGCTTTCCTGAGTGCATATACAGAGCCCTGGGTTCAATCCCTAGCATGGTTAAAAGGAGAAGAGGAGGAGGAGGAGGAGGAGGAGAAGGGGGAAGAGGGAGGAGGAGGAAATTTTTTTTGAAGAAAGCAAGAAAATGAGGGCCTCAAATACATCTGGAGGTCCAGGCAAGGGCAGGGCACAAAGGGCCGAGAATCTTCTTCCAAAGAGTTTGAAGTCGTTAGGGGACTCATGGCATGTGAGGTGCAGAGGGGACAAAGGCCCAGTTAACATTCCATGACCTGTCACTCTGATCTCCAGGGAATGGTGGTTCAGGAAGGTGCTGTTGTCCTCCAGATTGGGGGGGCGAGGGGAGCATGCACATTAGAATAAGTCAGGGCACAGGCAGTGGGATGCTTTCACCAGGAGACCAGTTGAGTTACAGGTGTGTAAAGGAGATGCAGAAACTTCCCAGAGATTCCTGAGATAGCAAGAGCCACTCAGCCACTGGCCAGCATCCCCCATATAACACGAGAGACACAGCGCTCAGCTGCAGGAGGCCAGTCCATGCAGCTGATGGGGGAAGAGCCAGAACACCCCCCCCCCCCAGCCTCAGCCTCATAGCCACTGCTGGGGTGGCCAGAGCTTGGGAGCATGCCCCACTCTCAGCATTTGCACCACACACAGACAGCTGGGCGCTTTGCAGAGTGATTCCATCTAGAATGTGAGCCGCGAAGGAAGAACACACATGGTAGAGTACATATAGATCTAGTGCATCCTTTTTATCAGTTGCATGATATTCTGCAACAGAAAGGGATTTAAGTTATTAGGCTACTCCTTTATTGGAAGATTTTTGTTCCCAATAAAAGGAAGAAAAAATATTTTTGGGGGTTTTTTTTGCCACCACAAAGAAAATTTTGTATATGGATGTATATAAGATAAGATAAAAGTCTGCAGGACTGAGGAGATGGTTTGATGGGTGCAGTAGTTTGTGTGACAGTGGCCCCATAGGCTTTAGAGCCTGGCACCATGAGGAGGTGTGGCCTTATTGGAGTAGGTGTGGCCTTGCTGGAGGAAGTGAGTCACTGTGGTGGTAGGCTTTGAAGTCTCCTATGCTCAAGCTAGGCCATAGTGGGGCAGTCACTAGTGCTGCCTGCCTGCAGATCTCCATAGAGAGAGCTCTCAGCTCCTTCTCCAGGATGGCACCATGCTTCTCACCATGACGATCGTGATGTTTGCCTTTATGAGAGTTGTCATGGTCACGGTGTCTCTTCACAGGAATAGAAACCCTAACAGTTACGGTGGGCCAAAGGCTTTGCTGCGTAAGCATAAGACCCTGGGTTTGGAGTCCCAGAGCTGTGTAAGGCCTGTTACACACAGTTGCACATGTCTGCAATGCCAGTGTTGCTGTGGCAAGGTGGGAAGTGGAGACAGTCATTCCCAGCATCTTGTGGGCCAGCTAGTCTGGCACCCGCAGTGGTAAACGAACCCTGTCTCAAACAAGACAGAAGGCAAGGGCCGACACCAGAGCTGCCCTCTGACCACATGCATGCTATGCCACCTCTGCAGCCAGGCTTGCACATGTGTGCACATTCATCATACACACACACACAAACACACACACACACACACACACACACACACACACACACAGAGAGAGAGAGACTTTTTGGATATTTAGAATGTGTCGGTATATTTTCATCACACGGGCAGATCCCTGAAAGTAGGGCTTCAGGACCAAAGGACACATATGTGTTTTATCTTAGCAGATGTTGTCAAGTTCTTTCCAAAAGCCAGCAGGACTTGCCTCTTCCTCTGTGTGTGATACTGTCTGCTCTTTCTGAACTTTATCACCACTCTATGCATCCATTTTTCAAATTTCCTATGTGAGGGGAACAAAGACAAGCTCCCCCTGTGAGTTTGGGGTGCTGTCCCCTGATTCCTGTGAGGCTTGTTGGCTCCTTTGGCTTCCATTTCTGGGTGTCCTGTCTTCAGTCGTTGGCCCTGTTTGCTGCTGGGGCCAAGTCCTTCCCATCTCTCTGAGAGGGAGTTCCATTGAATGGTGGACTTGGGACCCTTTCTCCCTTCTTTTTAATTTTGCCAGCTGGTTGGGGGACAATATCTACTTTTCTATAGTGTGAGGCTTTGTGAGGGTGCTCTTAAAACTCCTGCTTACTTCAAGGTCACCGGTCCTCTGGGTACCTGTTCTCCACCCTGTGTCCAAGCAGGAGGTGTTCAACACCCTCCTTCTGAGGGGTCTCTGGGTGACATTACCAGCCAGCATTCCCAGGACTTGCAAATGGCCCCTTCCTGAGAGCTTGTGAAGGAAAGATGAGTGGCCAGTCCTAAGTGACTCACACAGCTCTAAGTGACACACACATATAAGTGACACCCTTGGCTCCCAGGGCCTAAGACAGAGCCCCGCTCTTCTGTTTTCTTTATTCTTTCTGGATCTTCTTGTGTCTTTGTTTTTGTTTATTTCTTTAACGACAGTGTCTTATCATTATTCTATTGCTCTGGTGAAATAGCAAGTCCGAAACAGCTATTATAAAAAGAAGCATTTAACTGGGCACTTGCTTACAGTTTCAGAGGGTTAGTCCATGATCATCCTGGTGGGGAGCAGATGGCCATGATGCTGGAGTAGCTAAGAGCTCACATCCTGACTTGCTGGCAGCAGGCAGGGAAGGAGTGAGACTGGGCCTGGCACTGGCTTTTGAAACCTTAAAACCCACCCAAAGAGACATACTTCCTCCAACATGGCCACACCCCCTCCAACATGGCCACGCCCCTTAGTCCTTCCCAAACCATTCCACTAACTCAGGATCAAGCATTCAAACCTATGAGGGGCCATCCTCAGTCAAATCACCACACAGGATCTCATTGTTTAACCCTGGCTAGTCTGTAACCCACTCTGTAGCCCGAATTGACCTTCACTTTCTGCTGTCGTCCTGCCCAGTCACCTGAGTACTACTATTACAGGTATGAGCCACCACGCTGGCGGATCCTATGTTTGGGGACATTTATGAAAGGAAAATGTCCCTGGCTGCAATTGCTCACCAGAACATGGGTCAAATGTGGTGAAGGCCTCTACGTGTGCCCATCTTTCCAACTGGCCTATCCTTTGCTTGGCTTCACTCCTCTTGTTTGCCTTCTCCAGGTCTTTCCTCTTTCCAAGTGACCAGCAGCTGGACCTGGATCTGTGGACAGAGCAAGCTGACCTCAGCAGCGCTGAGCTCCACCAAATGCGTGCAGAGGACAACTGTCTCTTCTCCATCAACCCCAAGACTGGAAGCCTGAACCCTGGGCAGGAGCAGATGGTGGAGTTCAAATACAGGTGCTCCTGCACCCCTACTACGCCCTTCCTCCCAAGAGGTCCCTAGTCCTGGGTTTTCTCTGTATGACTCTGGGGTACCCTGGGCAATGCCCACCCTGCAGGGAGCCATCTCCTGCAGGGAAGGTCCACATCATTTCTGCCTCATCCTAACTCAGAGGTGGCTGTCCGGCTCAAAGCCACATTTGTTTTCCCACTCAATGAAGATTCTAGAACTCACTGTCTAACTTGTCTCCTCCCTCGAAGACACCTGTTTGTTGGCACCGATCGCCTCTCTGTGCTCTTCAAGGTGTCCCATGGACGGGAGATCCTGGTGAGACCTCACGCCCAAGTCCTGCTGGGCACAGGAGCTTTTGCATATCCAAGAGAGACACTTGGAGTGGTGGCCCCCTGGGAACCTGGGGCTTGTGTCTCTGTTGGGTATCCATATCTCACAGGGCAGCAAAGCACCCATGGGCTCTTTATCTACAGCTACACTTCATCGGAGTGACTGTGAGGCTGGAGCAGAAGTATGTGCACTTCACCTCTACCATCCACCAGTTCATTCCTGTCCCCATCGGTGACTCATTGCCCCCACGCCAGGTGAGTGGTCTGTGTGTCTGTCCCCGAGAGGTCTAAGTATTGATCTCTGTGTGTCTGTGTCAGTCCTCACAGGGTGGCAGACACTACCCCACATGGGACAATGGGGAGATGTAAGGACCATGCTCCATTCCCATGCAGAAGTATTTTCCCCCATTAGCTCAAGGTTCTTCCAACTTCTTGACCACAGACCACACTAAGAATATATCGTATATCATTTGTGCTTCACTGCGGTGTTTACATATACAGTCGGCCAGACTTACTGTGAATCTGTACGTAGTCTCTTACATACGGAGTACACAGTATCTCTTTTTATTTTATCCTGCCCTGTGCATGCTAGTTAGGACCCACTTGGCTCATCTAGATCTGTTTGCTAAGAGGTCTCAGCCACAGGTTGCAAATCATTGCTCTCAGACAAGTTCATCTTTTCAGGGAGCAGAGGACAGGGATGGGAATCTTTAGAACCTGCACGCTTTTCTTTCTTTTGTGTGTATGTGTGTATACACGTGTTGCAAGATATTTCCTATCCATTCACATTGAAGCAGTGAGAAGCCAGTGATTGGAGGGGAGAGAGGAGGAGGAGCTAAGAGAAGAGAGGGGGGAGGAGGAGAGGGAGGCTCTCGGTGGACCAGATCAAACTAGATGAGTGAGCAGGGAAGGAGACATAAATATCCAGATGGCTTCAGACGTATTTCTGGTGTTTTGGAGACGTTAGAAATATTGGGGTAAGATCTTAGCATTCTAAATTGGCTTTATGAAATTGGGAGTTTCTTATACATAAATATATTTGGTTAACTATTCAAGTTTAAGAGTCATGCTTTACCGGACACTTGGAAGGAGTGGCAAAGAGGCCTGGCGGGGCAGTACTTTTTTAATTAATTCCTGCTACATACATGTTTTTGTGTGTACGTACATAATCATGTACACGTGTGTATATGTTTATGTATGTGTGTATGTGCATGTATGCTTGTGTGTGTGGGTGTGTACAGTTGGTGTGCACATGTTGGTGTGCATGTGTGCACATATATGTACATGTTTGTATGTGCACATATATGTACATGTTTGTGTGTGTTTATGTACATGTAGGCCAGAGTTGGGCATCAACATTTTTTTAATCATCCTTGACCAATCAGTCTAGCCGATCTGTGAGTTTCAGGAAGAGACTGATTGAGGAGAGTATACCCATGTTAATCTGGCCTCCACATGCATGTGCAAACGTGTGTATATACACACACGTGTGTGAGAGCGTATGTGAAAGAGAGAGGCAGGGAGAGGGTTCTTACAGCTCTGAGGGCTGGGAAGTCCAAGATGAAGTCCAGGCAAAGGCCGTGATTTGATAGTATCCGGTACATGCTTGCACTCCTGGCTTATACACCATGCCTTCTCCATGTGTGTCCGTGCAGTAGAGAAGGCTAACAGGTTTCCTTAGGCCTGTGTGAATCTCATTCTTGAAGTCTCCACACTTATGACCTAAGCACCTCCTAAAAGACCCCACCTCTTTATCTATATTTTCATTAACTCTTTGAGAATTTTCTATATACATTGCATAGTGTATTTGAGAATTTTCTATATACGTTGCATAGTGTATTTTCTATGCAGTGTATTTTCACCCGACATCTCTCACCTCTCCACCTCCTCCCAACTTCCTGGACTTCTTTTTTTTTTTTTAAGTCCATTTTGTGATGTCCATGTTGTCATGGGTGTGGTCCCATCTGAGGATCTTGGCCAGCCATCAGTGGCTCCTCAGGGGGGTTGGGGGAGTGAGGACAGTTTCTCAGATGAGGTTTGAGAACTGGACTAATTTCCAGGTGTAGAGATGCAAAGTTAGGGGGCAGTTTTATGTCATTTAGCACGATAATAGCAGCAGGTTCACCTCTGGGGCCTGCCTGTAGGATGTAAACCACACACACCAGACGTCCATTTGCTCCTGTGGAGAGGGCCCTAAATCTAATCAGAAAGTATTTGGTTGGCCCCAGAACATTCAAGTCATTATTGCAGCTGTGGATACATCTTTGCCTTGCTGGTTGTTACTATAGTTCACAGTTGAGCAACAGAGTTGATTCCTAACCCCCATCCCAACCCCCAAGCAGCCTATATTACAATCCTCTCACTGTGAGAGCTAGCCAGCAAAGAGGGAGCCTCCAGTCAGTACCAACTTGATTGGATTAGGTTTCAGCCTTTGGAACTGGGTACAGAGTGGATACAAACACTCTCCCTTCAGCACCAGACCTGGAGATCAGTGTGATGGGCCCGGCCAAGAAAGAGGAAAGGCCCAGGAACAAACCTAAGTGAATTCTTTGTTTCTCTCTGGTTTTAGTATTCTTTTCTCTTTTTTTTTCTAAGATTTATTTATTTCATTTATGAGTACACTGTGGCTGTCTTCAGACACACCAGAAGAGGGCATCAGATCCCATTACAGATGGTTGTGAGCCACCATGTGGTTGCTGGGTATTGAACCCGGGACCTCTGGACTTAACCACTGCTCTTAACCACTGCAGTCACTGCTCTTACCCACTGAACAATCTCTCCAGCCCTGGTTTTAGTATTCTTAGTTCTGCAAAGAAGTGTTAGACCAGAACAGATCTCCTTTTTTCCCCCAAGACATCCTTTGGAGGCAGTCTTCGGTATGTTCCTTCTGTACTCTCCTTAAAGAGAATTTTTTCTAATAACATGTGACGGTGTCTTCATGGTGGACTAGATTGAAAGTCTTGGGTGATAAAGGGTCTGAATGGTATATAGGCAGTTCCCCAAATCCCAGTGTGAAGGATACTTACACTAGGGTCTTTTATAAGCCTGACAAGTGTCAACTGAGAGCCAGCAAAGCAGGCTGCTGCTTTACAGGGTCGTTGATTATCCTAACGGGTTACAAGGGGAATATCCATGCGCTGAGTCATAGGGATGGGGCCAGGGGCTCAGAGACCTTCAGAGTTCTAGTGGGGATGGCCTACCCTCCCAAATGGACAGAGTCCTAGGCTGTCTGCTCTACAATTAACGATTTCCCCATCCCTACCCTTGCAGATTTATGAGCTATACAATGGTGGCTCTGTACCTGTGATATACGAGGTCCAGGTCAGCGTTCTGTCAAAGGTTCAAGAAAAAAATTTTGACCATCCTATTTTCTGCTGCCTGAACCCCAAAGGGGAGATTGAGCCGGGTACTACTGCTCGGATCCTGTGGGTCTTCTCGCCCATCGAGGCCAAGACCTACACAGTGAGCAGAGGCCTAGAGAATATGGGGGGTGAGGGGGGAGACTCAGAGCTGTGACTTCCTTGCTGCTGATTTCACCAGTTCCTTTCCCACCTCTGTGACTTCCCAGGTGGAGGTGCCCATACACATCATCGGATGGAACTCTGCTGTCATCTGCTTTCAAGGAGTGGGCTATGACCCCTACATCATGGGGGACACCGCCCCTTTCCACAGCATCTCTTCGTGGGACAGCAGTTCCATATCTTCTAGGCTGATGGTTCCTGGGCAGGTGGGAGAAAGGGAACTGGGGCAGCCAGAGGCAGTGAAGGGCCTTAGAGTCAAGGGTGGCCAGTACCAAGGGCTAGGGGCGCTGCGGAGCAGAGGAGATCAGTTAAGGAGGTAGAGGGAATTAGTCTGGCTCCAACTTCAAAGAGCACCAGCTCTGTAAGAGGCTTACCCTGTCACCTAATGCCTAGCATCCCTGCTCGGGACACTGAAATGGAAATCCACCCATTTCAGGTGACTTGATCCCAGCTTTCTCTGGGAGTATAGGGCTAAGGGATAATGCAAATTTTATAAAGAAATCATCCTATTCTAGGTACTGTCTGCATATGGAACAGTCCTCTCCTGGGTTCCAGTAGATTTTGCTCAAGATATTAGTGGTCACCAATACTACCTTTAGTCCATACATTGCTTATTGTCGAGAGATCTGGTCCATTCAGCTAGCCATCCGTCTGTTCAGCTACTCAAATATGCAATTTCCCATACACCCACTGAACCACACATCACTTATTAATCTATGCATTCATCTGTACAACTATCTACCCATGGACCCACGCACAATCACTACACTACATACTTTTTCCACTAGATCCCTAATTCAAGATGAACAGTCAAAGCACAATAGGCTTTGGGGTAAGGCTTTAGGGAGTTATCCTAACTCTGAATGTGAGAAGAATTTGGAAAACTTGCCTGTGCCCCCTGAACCTTATCAGTATACCCAGCACAAGAGAACAACTAGGCTTGCTGTAGAGGGCCAATGTAAAGGTCAGATGGGTGGACATCTCCTAACGTAATAATTGGCCGGTTGGAGCCGGCAGTGCTTCCATGGCTTCCTCTTCATGACCCCAAAGCTGATGCTATGTTGTCTTCTCCAACAGAATGTCTTCCTGTCCCAGTCTCACATCTCCCTGGGAAACATCCCGGTGCAGAGTAAGTGTAGCCGCCTGCTCTTTCTCAACAACATCTCCAAGAACGAGACAATTGTCTTCACCTGGCAGCCAAGGCCCCTAGACTTTGGAGAGGTGAGGGTCCACATCTGCTCCCAGAACCAGAACTTAGGGCTAGGCCCCAGCCTCATTCTGAACAGCCCCGTCTCACCCCATCATATCCTGTCCCACCCAGCCCAGCCTATCCGATCACATCCCGTCTTGCCCTATCTTACCCATACTATCCAATCCCATCCTCTCCTTCCCTGTGCCCTCCCACCCCATCCCATCCTGTCCTGTCCATTGCATCCTCATCTGGACCACCTTGCCTCATCCTATCCTCTGGCATCCTTCCTCCCAAACCCACAGGCTCTTTCCCTAAATCACCAGGTATCTGTGAGTCCCATGGAAGGAGAAGTGGGTCCTGAAGAGGGAGCCCCGATCCTAGTGACCCTGAAGGCCTCGGTTCACGCCAGCTTCTACAGCATAGACCTGATATGCAAGGTGAGGCCGGGCTACAGAGAAACACATGGGCCCGAGACACAGCTCCCAGTTAGCAGGACAGGGGAGGATTCTGAGGCCTCCAAACCCTCAGAGAAAGGCAGGAGCCAGCTAAGACCCTCCAGACCTAGGCCCTCTCTCGTCTTGTGCTGGGCCCAGGTATACCAGCAGGAACTCATGCGGCAGTATCACAAGGAGCTACAGGAATGGGATGAGGAGAAGGCTCGGCAGGAGGTGGAGTTCACCATCACAGATCGGAAAGTAAAGGTGAGAAAGACTGAGTGGACCTCGCATTCCCAGACCCCACTGGCTTTACCCGAGGAGACAGATGTGATGCCCTGAGATAGCCTTCCACGTGAAACTGGCCAACCTGCGCTTAGAGATTAGATTCTACTCACCAGACTTGGCGGGGAGGCTTCACAGCCGTCCTGAACCATCCAGTGTGAGCAGGGCTGGCTGGCAACTCCCTGTTCCACACAGGAGGGGTTCATGGGTGCCTGGCATGTGCCAAGCATTGAAAACACAAGGGAACAACACAGGGCTCACCACCTGATGAAGGGCATTGGCCAAGATCTGGAGAGAGCCTTAGATTTGATTTTTACTTTCAACCTTTGCTAAGTATGGGACCTACTCTCTTAATCCCTCGACTATAAAATGAGCATATCATAAACAAGGGATTTTCTTCAAGATAATCCGCAGGAGATGTGACAGGACTAGCCATGAGTTATTAATAGTGACCGAACAATGGGACTTCGCAGAATTTGCTCCCATTTCATATACATAATATGGGGTGGGGGTGGGGTTCAGTTATTTTTTTTTTAACAGAGTCAAACTCTTCTTGTCTTAGCCTCTTCAAAGTTCTGGGCATGGGGCCCTATAGCCAGTCACCAATAAATGTTTTGAAAAACGTCCTAGTGCTTGTGAACTCTCCACTTGGGAGTTACTGCTCTGAGCATTAGGATACACCACAGTGTGCCTATAGCTAAGCCCAGTCTCCAGCGGCCGCTTCTGAAACACAGGCCTGCTGTCTATCTGCAGGGAGACAAAATGGTAATCACAAAACATGCCTGCTCCTCGTTCCACCGCCTGCCAACCAACATGCACGGCTTTATCCCTCGGTCTTGCCTGCAGCCACCACACAGTGCACTCCCAGAGGGTCTGCTCTCCCTGATGCTTGGCCCTCTGTGGGTAGATCAGATCTACCGATCTGATTGGTAGAGCATCATCTAGGGGCGGCTTTCTAGCTGCTCTCAGAACTCAGGCCGTCCCCTTGTCTCTCTGATCCCAAAGACTCAGGGTCCCAAGGGGAAGCAACTCTGAGGCCAGCCTCCCTACATTTGACCGCCTTCCCCTCTCCATCCTTCACTTGACTGAGCAGATTTTCCTTGTCTCTTGCCAAGCGGCACTTACCTAGGGAAGGTTCTAGAAGAGGGTAGCACTGGGAGGTGGGGCAAAGCCAAGAGGGGAAGGCCAGGTCTGGTTATTCAGAGAGATGGAAAGGGACATGGCTGGGGCCGTCACGTCCTAAGCTGGACTCTCTCTTACAGAGGAGAGCACACTGTGCAGCCCGTGAACCGGCAAAGAAGTACAAGGTGAGCCGGAACGCCCCAGGACACCCTCAGGATACCTGAGAAGGTTCTCGCATGTCCCCAGAGATACCCCCAAGCCCTGAGCCAGCCTCCTAGATGGAAGGGAGGAAAACACCACTAGGTCCACAACCCTAAAGAGCTGGGCCGGGGGGGGACCCACTGACAGTGGGATTATAGTCGTCTAGCCTACCACCATGCCTCCGTCTTCCCAAAGACGCTGCCTCCCATCACAAACCAAGCATCTCCCAGCCGCCCCGCCACCTGGAACCTGAAGTTGGCAAAGAAGGAGACATCGTGGCCGTGTCCTCAACCCCCTGTGCCAGGCCTGCTCTGTCTAGGCCTCACCGCAAGGGCCCATGCCACCGATCACTACCTGGCCAACTTCTTCTCTGAGTTTCCCTGCCACTTCCTGTACCGGTGACCGCCTGGGGAGGCTCGGGCCACCTTCCTCTCCTCTTAGTCCCCCCCCCCATCACTCTGCAGAGCAGCAGATGTCCGCACTCAGCCTTTAGGAAGTAGGGTTGAAACTAGAACAGGCCCGATGAGAGTCATTGGGCACTCTGGGCCCACGGGATCACCATTACTGCTCAGGTCCTTTTGAAGAGAGTAACAGAGAGGCCCCTGAGGAACCCACCATGGCTTCCCATTGTCTCCTTCTGCCAACTTGGAGCCACTGGGTCCTGCTCTCACCTAAGAGTTGGGTGTGGCTCTCTGGGTACAGTAACTACATTCGGTTAAGACTGAGAGTGCACCTGACCTATTTATGCCCTTATGCCCCGGCACCCACCATCATGTCGTGTACCCCCATTGCCACAGCCTAGCAGTTTTCCAAGTTCACTCAGGATATCAATGTTCTGTCCCAGGGAACTGCCAAAAAAGAAACCCTCCAAGGAAGAGCCAAAATCGTCTCAGGAGGAACTGCCTGACATAGAGGGCCCTGTCTCTAGGCAGAAGAAGCAGCTTCTGGTTGACTGCCTCACCACCATCATCAGGTACCTACTGTTCCACGCATCTTCCTTCTCACTGTCCCATTTCTCCAGCTGCGCTAGCCCAAGTTTCAGAAGCCCTGGCACTTCTCTCCCTGAGGGAGAAAAAAAAAGAGAATTCCTTTGCAAGATCCCTTGACTGGGAGACACTTGGGACAGACCAGGTCTAATAGACCTGGTTAGGGAGGCCTTCAGGCCTGAATCCTGATTCCTATCACTTTCTGAGGCAGGCTTGAGGATGTCTACAGGAGACTTGCCCTTTATCTGGGTGGTTCTGGCACGCTGGCCCTGCCTGCATCCCATCCCGTTCACCTCTAAGGTGCCACAGGGCTCAAAGACGCCTTCCTTGTTCCAAGGACTGTACTCCCTGACTCAGCACTTGACAGTAAAAAACAGGAGCCAGAACTGTCTCCCGGCGGCAACAGGGAGACCAAAGTTGGCCTGGCTGTAGGCCCTTTCATTAGATTTCATCTTTCTTTGTTCCTGCCCAGGGGTCTGCTGGAAGACAAGAATTTCCATGACGCTGTGGACCAGAGCCTGGTGGAACAGGTGCCTTACTTCTGCCAGTTCTGGAACGAGCAGTCAGCCAGGTTCCTAGCCCAGAAGAGCAGCTTGTACTTAGTACCGATCCTGTCCCTGCCGTCCAGCTATGCGGACGGCAAGGGCAAAGAGCAAGAGGAGGACCTTTATGGGAAGATGGCAGGGGGCCAAGAGGATGACGAAGAGGAAGAGGAGGAGGAGGAGGCAGAAGAGGAAGAGGAGGAGATAGACGAGGAGATGAGCAAGGAGGAGGAAGACATAGACAAGGAGGCAAAGCTGACCTGGTCGGGGATAAAGGCCACCGAGCCCTCCCAGCAGTCTCTGCAGTGGCAATGGCAGCAGGACCTGAAAACCATAGTAAAGGAAGAGATGGAAAATGATGAGAAGGAAGCCATTGGGAGGTGAGCAGAGGGGACCTGCCGAGGAGCTGACACCGAGGCTGGCCCCGACTTGTGCGTGACTCTCTTCTTAACTCGGGTTCTAGTGGCAAACTCTTGGTGTAGTGCAAGATTTGGGTGGGGGGATTTTCAGAAGAGCAGAACCCAGCTTTGGGTAGTGTGTGGTTCCTTATTGATAGCGTTTACCAGCACAGCACCACGGGGCGTGCAGTGGTCGGCTTCAAAGTCTCTTCAGTGGACAATTAGGACCAGAGAACAAGTACCACTTCTTCTGATACCACTGTCCCCTGGGGCCTCTTTGGGGCGGGGGGGGGGGCATGCATTCTGTCCTTTTGGGATTCATTGGCCCCACATAGCTGCTTCTTGATCCTCCCATCCTCCAAACCTAGCTCTGGGATTGCAACTCCATCACCTAGGTTTGAACCTTAGCCACACACCTGGCACCCGTGAAGTCGCCACAGGATGCCCCCCACCCCAGAGTCTTCCATGGGAATCTGCATTTCCATGGAAATGCCTGCTGCATGGTACACTTGCACACAGCCACGTGGGGAGGTGACATGCAGGTCTGTAACCTTGGTCCTCCCTCCCAGGCTCCCGGCTTTCGCCAACCTGCAGGAAGCCATACTCGAGAACATGATCCAGAACATATTGGTAGAGGCGAGCCGTGGAGAGGTGGTGCTCACCTCGAGGCCCCGCATCATTGCCCTACCACCAGTCAGCATGCACAGGTCGGGGGGCGCTTGGGGTTACCCTCATTGGTCGGAGTAGTGAAAGCCAGGAGAGGCCTTCAGACGCGATGGTTGAAAGAAGCCTCACCCTCCTTCCTCCTCTCGGCTCTCTCTTTTGCAGGACAGACACCCTCTTGCAGATGTCACAAGGGGAAGTGCTCTGCTCTGGGATGCAGCATCCTGACTGTTTGCTGGTGTCAGCATCCAGCCCCTCTTACATGACTGCCTAAATTGCCCCTGGTCCCTTTTTTACTGTTCTGCAAGTAAACCATTTAGTTCCACACCCCCAATCTACCTGGATTTTATTTCCTCCTGCCTGGAGAAAGAAATATGTTTAGACATGTGGAAGGTGAGAGCTGTTGGTGCGGACCGCAGAGACCCATCCATTTAGAAATGGAAAGGTTCATTTCCTCCTGACAGGAGAGTTCTTTATACTTGCAGTGAGGTGTTGTTCTTAGCCTGGCCAGTGGAGGGCGCTTCAGGAGAGGCATAGCTGATCTTTGCTACAGTGTAACCTGGTTGGGAAAAAAAAGGATCCCTAGGCCTGGTGGGCTGAATAGGTGGCCATGGAAATGGAATCTTCCCACATGTATTCACCAGCACCTCCAGGGCCAAACTGGTTCCCCAACTATACTAACAGGTTAAAACGACCTGGGCAGTGGTGGCGCAAGCAAACTTTTAATCTCAGCACCCCAGGAGGCAGAGGCAAGCATATCTCTGTTGAGTCCAGCCTGGTCTACACCTAGTTGTAGGCCATCATAGCTACAAAAGGAAACCCCGGTCTCGAAACAAGCAAACAAGCCTGGCAGCGGTGGTGCACGCCTGTAATCCCAGCACTCTGGGAGGCAGAGGCAGGAGGATTTCTGAGTTGGAGGCCAGTCTGGTCTACAGAGTGAGTTCCAGGACAGCCAGGGCTATACAGAGAAGCCCTGTCTCGAAAAAAAACCAAACCCAAAAAACCAAAACAAACAAATAAGTAAAAAAAAAAAAAAAGGCACACCATAGAGGCCAGAATTATGATCTGGGTTCTCTTCAAAGGCTGCGATGTTACTAAATAACATTCATTACAAACCACTCCTGAGACCCAGAGATGGTCTGCCTTCGCTAGGCGTCCGCCTCTGTCTTCTCCCTAAGCCCTGCAGGGCAGCCTGTCTTCTGCTCCTCCCTGAGCGCAAAGCCAGGTGGGTGGAAAAGTGACATCTGGTGTTGTTCCAGAGGCGCTCCTGGTCCTGGCACCCTCCCCTGCACCCCTGTCCCTTTCCTCCCCCCTCCCCACCCTCCCCGCTGCCAAGGCCTCTTGCAAAGGCTGGCTCTGGGGGGGGGGGGAGGGAGACGGGGGCTCCGCCTCCATGAGTCAATATTTGCCCCGAGCAAACGGGCGCCTGGACAGGTGTATGTGTGTGTGTGTGTGTGTGTGTGTGTAGGGGCGGGGACTGAACTGGCAGTATAAGAGTGCTCTGAGCCCTGGCTCGGGCACAAGCTTCGGGCGTGGGCTGGGGACGAAGCCAAGCCTGGCTGGTTTGGGCGGAGGGGCAGGACCGCTGTGGCGGGTGGCCCGGGAGGGAGGGGCCGGCCAGGTGTGCACCTGTGGCGTCCGCCGCCGCCGACGTGTCAGCCACAGCGGTGCGCAGGTGAGAGCGGCGGCTAGCGGGAGCGCGGTGCGGCGCTCGCCGCACTCGAGGAAGCTCAACCAGCAGACTCCGCCGACTGCCGCCGGGCCCCGGGTCCTCCGCTCCGGCCCCGCGACGAGCCCCTCGCACAAACCGGACCTGAGCGTTTTGTTCGTTCGGCTCGCGTGAGGCAGGGGCGGCTTCTCAACATCAGCCCCGGGGCCGGCCAGATCACCAAGCAAACAGCGGCCCGCCGACGTCGCCACCGCCACCATATGGGTCGCAGAGATTGGGCACGGTCCCTCCAGGGGGGACAAGCGGCTCCCATCAGGCCCCGCCTGCCCTGCCCGCAGACTCTGAGCTGCCAGGCATAGCTCGCTGCAGGGTAATGCGGGCTGAGCAGGCTCCAGCCGGGTGGCCTGGCCGGAATGGACTGAGGTCTGGAACAGATCCCCTCCTGAAGGTGGCAACTGGGATTCTAGGCCTGCTCTGTCCCAGAGAATTCTGTGGCGTTGGGGGGAGTGTTATCAACGCGTCTTGGTTCTCCCATTTGCAAAATGAGGCAGTCAGTCTTGTTTCTGGTTCCTTGGGCCCCTAGCCACTCTGCCGAGTCCCTTTAACCCTTTAACTTCTGTGCCAGAGCTGTGAGGTGTGGAAAACCTGGGAGTGGAGAGCTGATGTCTTCTGGGCAGACTCAAATCCACCCCTCAGGGTCTCTCTGCCCCACTTTCATTTCCCCCCCGCCTCTCGGGGCTGTCTTCCAGTCCAATCATAGCTGGGATCAGCAGACACCAGAAAGGACTAACAGGGTCTTCAGGCGCAGGAAAGAACTCACCACCTTCCTCAAAAACCTCTGCAGCCCAGTCAGCTAGGCTAGCTGGGGTCTAGGTAGCACACAGCACAGCCAGAGTTCCCATTAGCCACAACCTAGATCTGGAATGGGCCACCCCCATTTCAGTTGAGGGCCTGGCTGGGAGGCTAGGCCAGGGGTAAGTGAGTCTGTCCTGTGAGTCTAATGTGTGCCTTCCATTCCCCTTCGTGACAAAGGGTAGACAACTGCTCCTCACACAGCAGCAAGGAGCCCCTGGCTGGCTTCCCATTAGGGTAAAGAAGCGATAGTGGAGAGCAGTCACCCACACACTAAGACGGGGCAATGCCACGGAGACGGAAAGTACGATCATAAATCAAATTTTCCTAGAGCTGCTATCTTGTCTCATTGCCCAAACCCTTAGTTCCCAGGAGCCGCCCCCCACCGCCACCCCCCAGGATCTGCGGAGCTCCTGAGGAATGTTTGCAAAGCAGATCTGATGAGAGGGTGGGTTCTTGACTGAACTAGTCCCAAGGCCAGGCTAGATCCAGGTGTCCTCAGATGGATGTAGCTCCTATCCTGGTCTCCATGACCAGGTTCTTCCTATGGCACAGTCTGTCCCCTTTGCCCCTGTTGGCATCAACCCGGTTAGTTGGATCTCCTTTCCTGTGTCTTTGACAGCACACCTCCCAGTTCCCCAGACATGGCGTGTGGAGGTGGCACGCCTTGTGGGTTCAGATCCTGAGTCTTCACAACTGAAGCCTGTCCTTGGAATGGTCCCAGAACATACAAAAGCAGCCCTTGGAAGTAGGGTAGCAACAGAGAGGCCATGCAGTGGGCTGAGGGTCTGGTCTGGTGCCACTTCCTCAAGCCTCCTTCCCCAGATCCCCCAGCCCCTAACCATTTCCAAGATTCCCTTTTCAGGGCCATCGAGGGGCATCTGGCCTCTCCTCTGGGTCCCTCCTCCCCCGTCAGGCTGAGGTGGAGTCTGTAGGCGCCTGGCAAGCCTGCAGGTGCTGGGACAGAAGCGGGGTACTGAGCAGCTGGTGTGCGGGCTGTCCCTCCCCCTTCCTGCTCCAAGCCAGAGCCTGCTTCCTGTCTTCCCTGTCAGCACTCCTGGTAAGGGGAGGGAACAGGTAGGGGGGGAAAAGAAAGGATGATCAGTTAAGTGCTGCCCTGGGGGAAGAGATGGGGGCTGGGGGACAGCAGAGGAGAAAAGGCTAGGGGGAAGGCTGAAAAAGAGGAAAACCCGGCAAAAGGCAGATAGTGTAGCTCAGAGCCTCCTCAGTCAGGTCCAGAGCAGAGGGGAGCCACTCAGAGAGGGCAGAGGAAGCAACAGAAGAGGCAGACAGAGGAGAGGCAAGACCTAGGAGAACCAGAGACAGAGACAGAGAAACCAGACACACACGTGCGCGCACACACACACACACACACACACACACACACGTGCACACGCACGCACGCACGCACGCACACCCGGGGCACGGGGGACGCCTTGTGAAAGAACAGGAGATGGGCGTTAGGGATCCAGTGAGCAGTGGAGGGAGAAGAAAGTGTGGGTTGGGTGGGAAAACGACCTCAAGGGAGGATAGAGGGGGCCACAAATGGCAGACCCCAGCGAACACTCTCCTCCCCTAAAAAGTCAGAAGGTGGGCTCACACAGACAGTGCTCACACCTGCAGTCCCTAAACAGGGATGGGCTTGACGCCATCTTTCCCTGTCAGGTCACTGCCCGCCTGAGCAGCTGCCCTGCCCCCACCCGCTCTGCTCGAAGCATCTGGCTCAGCCTTGGAACCTCTGGGCCTCTCAGGGTCTGTGTGAGAATGGAGAGACATGGGAGTGGGGGCTCACATGCAGGTGCTAATCCCTCTGCAGCCAGGGCAGTGCCAGGGCCTTGGTGACCTTCTTGGAGATTAATCCCCATGGTGACAGGGCAGCTCGCCCCCTCACTCGACCCAGGCCAGGTGGGTGGGTAGCTAGGTGGCAGGGCAGGTGGGGCAAGACACCAGCAGGCTGGGGAGGCTGAGAGGCCTCCTCAGACACAGCAGGGTCAAAGACACGCATGGCTGAGAGGCCTCCTCCAGCAACCAGCTTAGTTGACAGGTTAAAACAAACAATCAAAACTGAGGCCCGAAGCAGCAGCAGATAGGGTGAGGTAAGGGCAGGCAGAGGCCATTTCTGGAGCAAAGAAAATCAGAGGAACCACCCCTGACCCTGACAGGGTCACCTCCCCTGACCCTGTCAAACTGAGGGGCTCCTGGGAGGCAGTGGTCCACAAATGGAACACTTGCTCCCTGCTAAGTGTTCTCCTGGCTTCCCGGGAACCAGGATCAGGTTAGAAAAAGAGGCTAAGGATCCCAGGGCTGTGCTTTCTGCCTTGACCCCTCCCAAGCCAACCCCACCCCATGGCAGAGGAAGTGCAGGGAACCCCCAGATGGAGACACCCAGGACCTGAAAGAAGACCCACAGTAACTGCCACCATTTGTCGAGTGTATATGGCAGGGTGGTCCTGTGTTTTGCATACATTTAAATCTTCGCTGTAGTCAAGACAATGATTCCCATTTTATAGAGAAGAAAATGCAAAGGGAAAATGGAGACTTAGCCCCACTTTTAAGCAGGGATCTGTTCTCAGGCAGCAGTGTGGCTCTAGAGCCCACCTAGCCTGCAGTACCCAAGTGATGCCTCTCTGGGTAACTGCAGAGGGGCCATGTGTGCACATGAAAGCTCGTGAAGCTGTGCTCCAGGGTGAGCCCTCCCCGATGCTTGGCACTGTAAGTGACTGGACAAGTGTCTCTTCACAAACGAGATGTCGATTGAGTCCCGAGACAGGGCAGTTAACATATCAAGTCTGTGGGATCGTGCCCATGTACCTGTTACTGAGGATGACTCTACCCACACTTGGCTGTGAACCTGTGTGCGTGTGTCCTCTCCCCACCACCCTAGAAGAGTCCAGCAGCAGCCTTGTGTCTAGGTGAGTACACGTGAGAGCTGCCTCTCACCTCTCTGGATGGGGGGAATCTATCGGTTCTCCAGCCTTACTGAGGGACAGAAAAGATGGTAGGATAATGGGTCTATGTGGGTGGGGCTCCCATCTGCGTGATGAACCGAGTTATCTCTGTCTCCTGGGAGACCAGGCTTGTACAGCCCCAGGGAAGGAGCTCACCAGCCTGTTCCAGACCTGGAATAGGGCGGGGACCAGAGGGCTGCACAGGAAAGGCTGGCCGTGGGGCTGGGGTGGATGAGGGCACATGCCAAATTTGCATTTTCAGCCCAGAAGGCCCTGGAGAATTTCCCTGTGAAATGAGGGGAAGAGGTGGGGTCAGACTACTTTGGGGAGAGGACCTCCCATTACTGTCCGCAAGTACAGAGAAGTACAGTTCTTCATAGAGTGGGACTTTATTCAGGGGATGTGACCTTTCCCTAGGTCTTCTCTGGACCTTTCCTGAGAGGGAGATGTGAGTGGAAACTCAGGGTTGGGCATTTATTTATCTGCAGACTCCACTGGTCCCCACATGGGTGAAGAGTGAGATCCTGACAGAAGCCTGGGGGTTTCTTGCGGCTCCAAGGGTCAACGTGGAATGAGTATTTTCTTAAAATCAGAGGGTGGGGCTGACAGGGTCGAATGGGGTAGAGATGCGGATAAGGTCTTTGGACTTCTGCGGTTTGTACCTCTCAAAGATCACCCTAGATGAGATGATTACCTCAGTGGGGGGCCACGGTGGAGATTGTTATGATGCGATCCTTGTGAGGTCTCCAGGTAACTTGGGGGTATAGGCCTGAGGTTGCTGCCCCCCCCCCGCCCCGCCTGTTGCCTGAACGTCAACTCTGTGGATGTGGAGGAGGTGAAACGGATGGTACCAAGCGGGCAAACAAAGCCACCTGGGCGGGCATCCCTCCTTCAGGAAGCTCTAAGCGCAACTGATCTGGGAAAGCAAACAGGAACAGCTGCTGGGGGCAGGAGGGGGCAGGAGGGGGCAGGAGGGGCAGGAGGGGAGACCAGGGGCTGGAATCAAACCAGCCTGGTGGGGAAGGGAGCTAATGGAAGGAGTGGGTATCCAGCCCAGAAGAAGAATCTCTTAGTCCTGTTCTGGCACATCAGGGTGCAGGGGCTGCCTGCGTGTCTCTTGACCTTTGCCCTTTATTAGTGTCTTCCCTTCCCTGATCTCTGAGGCTTGGGGCGGGGTGCGGTGGGGTGGGGTTGGGACATGGGCCTCAGTTGCTGTAGGTGGTAGGTAGCAGCAGGTGTAGTGGTAGACAGGTGTAGACATATCCGCCCTTTAGCTGGTTGCAGAGAGAACTAAAAGCCATGCATGGGTAGTGAGACCTATATATATATTTTTCCTGATGAGGAAACGCAGGTGCAGACAGAGGGGAGAGGCTGGGTGCTGCCACGAGGATTTCCAACTGGGAAGGGTAAGCTTCTTGTATAAATCACCACCCTAAACCCAGGGGACACCTAATTTTAAGGAGTCTCTCACTTTCCCTCTGCCTGGAGTGAACACACATCTCTGCCGAATCCTGGCCAACACATAGACTGGAAGTTGCCCCCTCCCTACCTCAGGCTCAGCCCCACAGCCACCAACAGCACAGATGTACAGCTTGTTGTCAACTTGTCAACACCACAGCCTCTCCTAATCAACCTCTCTCTCTCTCTCTCTCTCTCTCTCTCTCTCTCTCTCTCTCTCTCTCTCTCTCTCTCTCTCTCTCTCTCTCTCTCACACACACACACACACACACACACACACAGACACACACACACACACACACACACACACACACACACGACACTGGCTTTCTGGTTAGCGCAGACTGGCCCTGCCCCCTAGTGGCCACCTCTATAATTGTCCGATGGAGGGAGAAGGGACTTTTTGGGGGGGGGGCGGGGGGGGACCGATAATCCTCACTTCTGTTTCAGCCCGGACTTGAGAGGCACAGCAGAAGCTAGAATACTAAGCATCCAAGATTAACTGTTGCCCTGTATAGAGTCTTGGCTTTCCCCTACGTTTTGGGGGGAAAAATTACAGCCCTTTTGTTTTTGGCTAGCTCTCTCTAGGATAGAGTCAAGCGGCTAAAAGCTAATTCTGCCTCCTCCCTTAATCAAACCTTCTCAGGTTTGTCCCATTTTTCCACCCTTGTGCCCCCAGCTTGGGTTATAGACTCTAGTCAAGTTTGTAGATGTGAATCCCAACAGCCATGTCTCACGGGTAAAGGGCGAGGCCTGAGGGAGGAACTCACACTGCCTCCCAAATCCCAGCCCCAACCCTGGCCCAGAAGCCGCAAACATCAGAAAAGGAATTAGTGGGTGGGTAAACCGTCATCCCCACCCCACTATGTGGGGCTCACAGTCTAGTAAAGAAGGCACGGTGAAGTCACAAACTAGGAGATCTTGAGAGTAACAGATGCTAAATGGGTGGTCGTTTGTGACTGATATCATCCACAGAGTGGCAGAGGAACTAGTCACACCGAGTCTGTGCTTAAAACACCCCAGGGATTTCGAAGGGCAAATGTAAAGGCTCTCGGCTGCCAGCGGGCTTAGCGGATTGGGAGAAAGAATGTGCCAGGGTTAGCTTCCAGGAGTCGGGGTGGGGGTCGGGCAACAGAACAAGCCTCCTGGATGTTCTTAACTCTGAAACGGGCTAGCTATGAGTTGGAAGACGGCCCCACACCCGGCTGAGTTTCCATTTTTATGTTTGTGTGTGTGCAAACTGAACCCACCAGGCCGTTGAGCCTATAGAGGAGGCACTTGGCAAACAGGAGTAACAAAATAGTTCCCACCCACCTCCCTCCCTCTCCTCCTGGGTTAGCCTCTCTCATCAGTGAGGATCTGCAATCAGCTTGCCTTCCAGATGACAGCTAAAAGGGCAAGGAGACCTCCTTTGAGGTTCAGAGCCTTTTCTGTCCCATCTCCATCTCCCCACGTGCCCACTGCTGCGGATTCTGGTGCTCAGAGAGCCTCGGTAGTCTCTCAGAGTGGTGGGGGAAGATTGAGAGGCCGCTTCTACCCAGGTCCTACTCCCCCACCCCCACCCCCACCCCTTGACACTTGTAGTCTTAAAACCCATGCAAACTCTGTGCTCCCGGGGGCTTTTCTGTGTCGAGTGCCACCTAGCGGCGAGGTCTGATCTCGACCTCAGAGCCTGAGAACTCTGGTTGGGAAGCCCCGCTCAGGAAGAGAAAAGGGTAGCAGCAGACAGATCAGAGGCCCTGAGGGGCTGGGTGCAGCGTCCTTAGAGAAGGATCTTCTCTTCCTCCTCCCTAGTGTCTCCCAAAAGAAAGATCTTCACCTACAGAGTTTTGACTTTGGGAAGAACTGTGCTGGGCCAAGCTTACGTGGTCTTAGAAAAGGCTAAACCTTAGGCTTAGGGTCACGCCTGAGGGTCTGTGCCAGGGAACGCTTGTCCTGCCCCTAGGCTAGGAGTCTCTACCAGGCTTAGGCCACATTGAAAGAAAGCGCAGAGTCAGACAGCGTGTCCGGCAGACACGCGATGTGCGCCTCAGCACTTTCCGTTGTCATCCATGCGGGCTGGGACCAGATCGGTGACTCCCCTGCCTATGCAGACCAGAGCTGACCAAAGCCTGCCAGCTGACTCAGCTCGCACACCCCGCCCGGATTCCACAGGGAGAGGCAGCCAGACATGGCTATAAAGCGGCTAGCACCAGGCTCGCGCGCAGCCTCTCCATTTTCCGTAGGTGCGGTGCTCACTCAATCGGTGAGTACTGGGGAGAGACCGAGGGAGTAACCAGGGAACCTCCCCTCACGCCCGCCCCGCACAGCAGGGAGCCTATGCCCAGAGTCAGGCCGGATCCAGCCCCTAGATTTCTCATACCCTACTGGGGATGGACAGGTTAGGCTAAAGTAGAGGGTTCCCGAGAATTTATCCGGTGATCCTGCCCTTCCTATCTGCAGCGACCATGAGTAGCGCCCCCGCGCCGGGCCCGGCGCCCGCTTGCCTTACGCTCTGGGACGAGGAGGACTTCCAGGGTCGCCGCTGCCGGCTACTGAGCGACTGTGCCAACGTCTGTGAGAGGGGAGCCCTGCGCAGGGTGCGCTCAGTCAAGGTGGAAAACGGCGCGTGAGTGATCCTCCTGTGGCTGATGGGCCAATTTAGGGGTTTTTTTCTTCTCTCCCTCCCACCCTAGCCATCCTAGCCCGGACTTCGACCTACACGCCATTGTGCCATAGACAGACTCATCAAGGAGAGAAATCCTTGTCCTCTCCAGTACTCCCAACCTTCCCCAAGACACAGACAAGAAGCAATCACGGGGCCCGCCCTGAAACCTCAACGTTTTCTTTGTGCAAAGTCAGGTGGCTTTGCGGAGACTGGATCCTTTGTGCTGTGCCCGTCTGGGTTTCCTAGAAGCCAGCTTGGGGTCCTGAAGATAGCGGAGGCTCCTTCACCGCTATAGCAGGACGGAGAACGGTTGGCTGCCTCCCGTGTGCAGTCACATAAAACCCAGAAGAAAGTCCTTGGTCCGGTGATTTTTGTAACATTCCTGAAACATTCCTTCTAACTGCTGGCCATAACTGGGAATCCTGGGCCTTTCTAATAATCTCAGAGACACCAGGGTTGGGGCTTTCAGTTTCCAGAGGAGCTGGTGTATCTAGGGAATGGTCTAGCGATGGAGAAATAGTTTGGGTCCCTGGGTCTTTCCAACCATAGCAAACAAGGTGATGATGGAGGAGAGGGAGAGTGAGCCTCTCAGTTCCTCTTCGCTTTTTTCAGATGGGTGGCCTTCGAGTACCCCGACTTCCAGGGACAGCAGTTCATTCTAGAGAAGGGAGACTATCCTTGCTGGAGTGCCTGGAGCGGAAGCAGCGGCCACCACAGCAACCAATTGCTGTCCTTCAGGCCAGTGCTCTGTGCGGTGAGCACAGCCCACTTCCCCACCCACCCCATCTCCTGCCGCCTAGCTCCAAGCCCCAACCAAAGTGTGGTTGCTTGAAACACCTACTGCCCCCGCCACAGGATGTATGAATAAACTCTTGGGTGGGTGGCAGTGGCATCACTTCTGAGCCAAAAAAAAAAAAAAAAAAAAAAAAAAAAAAAAAAAAAAAAAAGTCTAAAAATTGGGATTGTGGACCCAGCCCTGGATCAGCACCACGGACAGCACCAAGGACCAGTGGGGTCCTTCTCTTTCAATTCACCATATGTGTAAGGAGCCTAAACTGTAAGATGTCACACAGCTCTGGAAGGCTGACATGGCTACTGTTGGCCCCCTGCACAGTCTTAGAAAATGCAGTTTAGAGGCATAATGTAACTTAACAATGTGACTTAACACGGTCAAACAGGTTAACATGTAGATGACACTAGAATTCAGTCCAGGGATCAAGGCTGAGATCAAGGGTCAGTGTCACCATGTTTCTGTACATAGGATGTGTGTGTGTGTGTGTGTGTGGTGTATGTGTGGTGTGGTGTGTGTGTGTGTGTGTGTGTGTGTCCCAGAAAGGAGGTCCTCACTCTACATTGGTTCTCAGTTAGGTATTAGTCCTGAGGCTGGTGGTGGATATCAGAGGACCCAACCCTGTCCATTTTCTCTGTTCCAAGAGGCCGTGAGGGACCATAACCTCTCAGGAGGAAGACCCCTATGTTAGAGAGGCCAGATGCAACCAAACTGCCACGCCCACCTTTTCTGACTGTTCTATCCAGTACTCCTTAGCTAAGTCCTGATCTGTGGGGAGGCATTGATGGGGAGCTAGGCAAGGGGTTGAGTTGGGTGGTCAGTGAGATGCTTAGAAAAATGTCCTAGTTAATGGGCTAGACATTTTTTTTTCTCAGAACTCATGTTTCCTCCAAAAAAATAGGCTCAGGGGAAAATAGTGGTGCATTCCTATATTTCCATCTACTTCGGAGGCTGAGACAGAAATTGAAGGCCAGCCTAGCATACTCAAAGTCCTGGGTTTGATCCTCATTACCACAAAAAAACCAAACAAACCAACAAACCAACAAAACAAAACAAAACAAAACAAAAACAGAGACTACTACAACAAAAAAGGTTCCTGTCACAGGAGTCCCTTTAGCATTGACTTCAAAGAATCTCTGGGAAGTCTCTAGTCTTCACACCTAAATCTGTCTTGGTAGGACCCAGGTAGAATCTCTGAACGTTCCAGCTGGCCAGACTTACTAGGAGCTGATGGGGCAAACTCCGGAAACGCTTAAGAGGCAGCACGATGTGTGCTGAGCAGGAAGTGGGTGACTGGGGTTAAGACTCTCCAGGGACATCTATAAACTGCCCCCACCCATTTCTGTGCCTCAGAACCACAGTGACAGCCGTGTGACACTGTTTGAGGGGGAAAACTTCCAGGGCTGCAAGTTCGAACTCAATGATGACTACCCATCACTGCCTTCCATGGGCTGGACCAGCAAAGATGTGGGGTCCCTCAAAGTCAGCTCCGGAGCGTGAGTCCTGGGGCTGGAACAGAGGGGAAGGGAAGGGTGGGAAGTCCATGAGCACAAAAGAGAAGGTGGGGGAGGGGAGGGTGCCAGAGGCTAACAGAGAGACTGGGAGATGAGTGGGGAGGAAGTGAGAAGATAGAAAGAGGAGAGGCCATGTAGGCCAGGAGCCAGGGGAGCACAGGTGGGAGTCGGGGTTGAGTAAGGAGGAAACGAAGGGTGCATGTAGAAACCAGGTTAAGACAGATCTCAGGAAGACGCAGAGCAAAAGGCAGAGGAGCTGAAACGGTGTTTCTGGAGTCGGTAGCTGGAGAAGGAGGCACTGATGGGACCACAGGGTGGGGGAGAGGCAGAGCCTGCTCACTAACATTTTCCTTGCTGTCCTAGGTGGGTGGCCTACCAGTACCCTGGCTACCGAGGCTACCAGTATGTCTTAGAACGGGACCGGCACAGTGGGGAGTTTCGAACCTACAGTGACTTCGGCACACAGGCCCACACTGGGCAGCTGCAGTCCATCCGGAGAGTCCAGCATTAGGTTTCACCTTTCCAGGCCCCACCCTTAAGATTCTCAATAAAAGCTCTAGAATCTACTGTCCCTCTTGCCTCTTTCTTGGTGTCTTGCTGTATGTGCGTGTGTATGTGCATGTGTGTGTGCATGTGTGTGTGTTCATGTGTGTGATGGAATCTAGAACTTTGTGTTTTTGGACTAGTAACCTCTGATTCTTATACTTCTGAAAATTGTTCCCTCCAACCAAGGGCTCTCAGAAAGCCCCAGAACCTTTACCTAACTTAGATGATCATGGATATACTCTATAGGGGAACAGCTAGCAATAGCTGTGGGATCCAATAAGATGGATGCAGCCTCATCTTGCCCTGGGAAGGACCCATCAATATAGGTCGAAGCATTGAAAGCCCAGATGTGCCTCTGCCATTTTTTAGATAGACCAACAACCCTACCCTAAAGAAGGGTCCACACCTGAATTTCAGCCACCACATACTCCCTGGACCAGGAACCATCATGTAGGACACGAATACCATCATACCATGAGCTGTATACAAAAGCTCTGCTTGGTCCTTCAACTCTCCTCCCCCGCCCCCACCCCCACCACCCGGGGCCATCTTCAGTTTGCATCTTCACCCTGGCTTCCAGCAAGCCAGGGAAACCTGACTGTCTTTCTTTCCTTCCCTGGAAAAGAATTAATGGGAGGTCCCACTATCCACTTCTACAGAAGAGGGTCCATCCCTCTGAGCAGTCTGGAGACTATAATACCAATCATTTGTATCTCCTGTGATATTAAACGTTGACACCTACCTGTAAACAAAAACTATTTCTCTCTCTCTCTCTCTCTCTCTCTCTCTCTCTCTCTCTCTCTCTCTCTCTCTCTCTCTCTGTGTGTGTGTGTGTGTGTGTGTGTGTGTGTGTGTAGGGGCTGACTATTTAATAAGAACCCTCTGAGAATGTGTGGGATATTGGGGAAAAATCTGGAGCAGTGAATACAGGGCCCTCCACCTTCCCTGCCAGGAATCTAAAGACCAAGGATCCCAGCTCTCAGTGGGTAGAATTTTGCGTAAATTCTGACCTGGCTCTAGAGTCTCTAGCTTCTGTTGCTCCAGCTGTGATGCTCCAGCTATCTTCCATTCTTCATCTATCTCACTGGCAAAGAAATTGGGCTTAAAGGGGTCACCAGTTCAGTGACTATGCCAGGGTTGGAAGATAGGTCCCCAGATGCCAAATCCAGGTTCAGTTAAGGCTAATTTGAGCTGTGATTTAAAAACTCAATCTTCAACAGAGCCTGAGATATATGTGGGTTTCCTGGGTTGCATATTCAGATGCAAACTGAAGATGGCCCTGGTGGGGGGGGGCAGGGAGGAGAGTTGAAGGACCAAGCTTTTATCAAAAGCTAAATGCAGAACTTGGTCCTTAAGCACTCACCATGTTCCATCTTATTAAAAGCTCACAAAATTCAGATGTTTAGATATTCAATTTTAAGGTGACAAGACTAGGTACAAGTCACATGACTAGGAAATAGGCAAGACTCCAGAACCCAGAGCTGAATGGAGAACCCAGCCTGGCTATCTCCTCACTACCTATTGCTATAAAGAGGTAGTGAGCAATAGAGTGCTGGTATCTTCTCCAGGATGAGCGGCCTCTGGAAAACATCAAGAGGTTACCTTTAGGGACCAGGTGTGGTGGCACTCAGGAGGCAGAGGCAGGGAGATCTCTGTAAGTTCAAGACCAGCCTGGTCTACAAAGTGGGTTCTAGAATAGCAAGGGCTACACAGAAACCCTGTCTCAAAATAATAAAATAAAGAAGAAGAAGAAGAGAAAGAGGAGGAGGAAGAGGAGGAGGAGGAGGAGGAGGAGGAGGAGGAGGAAGAAGAAGAAGAAGAAGAAGAAGAAGAAGAAGAAGAAGAAGAAGAAGAAGAAGAAGAAGAAGAAGAAGAAGAAGAAGAAGAAGAAACAATCTTTAGGGCCTGCTGGAAGGATCCTAATAGTTTGCTGGTCTTGAGTTTGTTTGGTCCAGCTTTTACCAGTTTCTTAGGTTTTTCGGATCTGGGGTTCCATTCTGCCTTCCACACCTATCATCCTCTGATGGCTTTCAAGGACAGACTGAAGTAGTATTGAGAGTATTGACCTCTGCTCTCCTATTCTGGACATGTTGGTGGTCTGTGGACTCAGAAGGAACCATGACACACAGCTTGACAGTGAGACAATAGAAGGGGAGCTACCGAGGACTCTCTCTCTCTCTCTCTCTCTCTCTCTCTCTCTCTGTCTCTCTCTCTCTGTCTCTCTCTCTGTCTCTGTCTCTCTCTCTCTGTCTCTCTCTACCTCTCTGTCATTGACTTTTAACCTGCCATCAGGAAGAGGAGGAGGAAGTAGAGTGGGGAGACTTCCCTACATATACACAGACACACACACACATACACACACACACACACACACAGAGAGACACAACACAACACAGGCTGGAGTTATCACAGAGAAAGGAGCTTCAGCTGGGGAGATGCAGCTGTGGGGCATTTTCTCAGTTTGTGATGAAGTGGGGAGGGCCCCTTGTGGGTGGTGCCATCCCTGGGCTGGTGGGCACAATCCTGAGAGCAAGCCATGGGAAGCAAGCCAGTAAATATCCTCCCTCCATGGCCTCTGCATCAGCTCCTGCTTCCTGACCTGCTTGAGTTCCAGTCCTGACTTCCTTTAGTGATGAACAGCAATGTGGAAATGTAAGCTGAATAAACCCTTTCCTCCCCAACTTGCTTCTTGGCCACGATGTTTTGTCCAGTAATAGAAACCCTGACTAAGACTGTGTGTGTGTGTGTGTGTGTGTGTGTGTGTGGAGAGAGAGAGAGAGAGAGAGAGAGAGAGAGAGAGAGAGAGAGAGAGAGAGAGAGAGAGAGAGACAGAGACAGAGACAGAGAGAGAGAGATGAGGCCACAGGGGTGGAAGTGAGGCAGAGCCTCCTCACTTTTCTTTGCTATTCTAGGTGGGTGGCCTACCAGTACCCTGGCTACCAGTATGTCTTAGAATAGGATACACACACACACACACACACACACACACCAGTGTCTCACCCCTTCAGTACCTAAGATCCCTGTAGGTAAGGCTGAGCACAGAGCTTGAGTTGGTGATGCTTGCACAGCACACAGTCTCCGGGAAGACACCGCTCTGAACTCCTCTCCCTTCCTCTCAGCCTCCTGCTGAGAGCATTCATGCCAGCTCCTCCCACTCTTACCTCTTGCTATTTCCTTCCGTCAACAGTATTTGAAAGGAGCACTAAGGGAGCACAGAGGAGGACTGAGATCTTGGCAGCACACTAAGGCTCCTTTCTGTGGCTCCCTAAGCTTGTCCCCTCCCCTCCCCAAACACTCCACCCTCTCTGCCTTTGCTCCCGTCTGATTCTACGTCTGCATCCAAATCTCCATCCCAGTTTCCATAGGATTGTGTTGACTGCCTCTCAGCCTCCTCGTCTACTCCTTGGTCCCTTTGACTGGCAAAGATGAAGTCTCCAGTGATTTACAGCCACTGAGGGCCCACAGGATCCCTGGAGATCCCATGTAGGATATTTGCAGCAGTTCCTCATATAAACGCCCTAAGAACAAGGACCCTCCAGGAGGCTCACCCCCATTTCCAGCTCCCCCTCAACCCTGTATTTAAGCAAGAGAGAGGACGACCCAGAGAATAGCGGGTCTGACAGCAGCTTCCTCGATCATACGAAGTGTCACGTGGTTGCAGAAAAGGCACTCCTGATGCAGGGGCCCAAGTTCAGTCTCAGATCTGGGAAGTCTCACAGGTACCCAGATACCCTGGTCTACTTGGAAGCCACATCATGAATTAGCAAGGACACTTGTACAAGACAGAACCCTATTGTGATCCCTGTAACCCTAAGGAGCATGGAAGTGTTTGTGAGAATGGGGGAAGGATGGTAGAGACATTGTCGTGGTGAGAGGTGGGGAGATGAATCTACCAGAAAAACGCAGCTTGTATTCAGCATATATTGGTTGCGAGATGGCAGCTAATGCATAAGAACAGAATAGATTTTTTAAAAAAGTAAAACAAGAAGGAAAGGAAGAGAGGAAACAGGACAAGAAAACCAATAGGCACAAAGCAGTAAGAAGACCTAGAAAGAAGGTGAGGAGAATAAAGAAGAGAGACTCAGAAGTTGCCAGGGGAGATGCCCCAGCGCCCGGCCTGAGGCACGGGGCCAGACAAGACAGGAAACCAGGAGATCGAGGAGGGGATCGGGTCTCTAGGGACCTAGAGAGAGAGTAGGAAAAAAAGGAGGGAGAAGGCACGGGGGTGTGCAAAGATAAAGGGAGCCACGGGCGGCGCGGCAGCGCGGCTGGGAGCGCAGCGACAGGCGAGAGGGAGGGAAGCGGAAATTTAAAAGTGAAGATGCAGATAAGGCAGCCTGGAGACGGGGACCCGGGCAGGGGGAGGAAAGGGGCGGAGAGCAAGCAGTGAGAGAGGGGAGGGAGGTGGTAGGAAAGAGGGCTCCGGGGAAGGGACTTGAGGCTGTGGCCTCAGAGGTCCTAAGTGGGGCCAGCATTCCCGCCCCACCGATGTTTGCTAAGAGTCGGGGAGGTAGAAAAAGACACACGCACACACACTCCTGGCCCCTTCTAAGCCCCGAACTGGAGCCCATCCCCCGCGTGTCGCCTGGGCTGCGGGGCGCGGGGGGCTGCCGGGTGCGCTTGGCTGAGGCGCAGCGCGTTGGAGACTTTATTGCGATGGGAAGATAAGAGGGGCGGGGGCGGGGTCTGGGGGGCCGAGGCGGCCGCACTTTAATTAAAACGGAAATTGCGGCCCCTGCCCGCGCGGGGCCGGAGGGTTGCAAGCGGCCTTGTAGCTGGGAGCATCGCTCCAGGACCCCCTCCCTCCTCGCCACACCCTGGCTGCCCGCTCCCGCCAGGCCTTGCCGGACCCGGCGGCGTCTACTCTTCCCTCTCACCCACAGTCGCCACGGGCGGGGATCGGCACCCCAAGCGCAAAGCTGACGTGCCCCCCCCCGTGCCGTCCCCCTCCCCATCTCCCACCGCCCAGTCCCCGGCAGCGATGAGACAGAGCGGCACCTCCCAGCCCCTGCTGATCAACATGTACCTGCCAGGTACCAGGGACCAGCCGGGGGCTGGAGGCACCAAGACCCTGGGCGGGAAGTCTAGGTCAGGGCGTGGGGCAAGTTCCGTGGACCAAAGGGGATGCTTCTGGAGAGTCGCTTTGTGGGTGTGTGTGAGGGACTGGTGGTTGTAGTTTGGGGCCTTCGGGGAACCTGCAAGGTAGACAGCGAGCTTCCGGGTTTCGGTGTGGCTCTAGAAGTCACGCAGACTCAGGATCGTAGGAAGCTGAAAGCAGGGGTCTTTGGGAGGTGGACTCCTGGCTCCAGCCTTGCCCAAGGCTGTAATCCGCTGGGCGTCGTCCCTGAGCCCTCAAGGGTCCTCACCTTCGTCCTCCAAGCGTTCTCACCGGCCCGAGACTTCCAAACACCCCTTTGCTCTTTACAAGGGGCTCCGCTCGCTCAGACTCGGCTAGCGCGATCCCCTCTGGGTTTTATAAGGCTCTAGCCGGCCCCTTCGGAAAGCGGATTTCCTTTTTCCTGGACGCGTTTCCTGACTTGGGCGCTACGGAGGGGCTCTGCGCCGGCTCGCGTCGCAGCCTAGCTTGGGAAGGAGGAGCTGGTGGCCCGGACCCCCAGAACACTGCTGCCCCCGGGCCCTTTCGGTCAAACCCTCAACTTCCGCCTAGGGTCTGCTTGACTGTTTTCTTCTGCGCCGCAGATCCCGTCGGAGATGGTCTTTTTAAGGAAGGGAAGAGCCCGAGCTGGGGACCCCTGAGCCCTGCAGTACAGAAAGGTGAGCTAGCTGATACACCGGGTTGATGGAGACGATGGGGCGAGGGTACGAGCTACTGCCACTAGACAGAGGGGCAGAGCGGTGTGCACCCCACGTTATGGAAAACATAAGGCGTGGTCAGATTGTGCAGAGGCCTTCAGGAGACACTGATTTTGTCCTTAACTTGGTCATTTTCTGAGCCCTGGTCTAGTCTGGTGCTAGGTTTTCGTGACAGGCCAGGCGAAGGGGATCTTGGCCGCCAGTCCTTTTCCTGACAAGTATGGTTTTTCCAAGCTTTTGTGGCATGGCCTTTGGTATCCTTTTTTGTGTCGGCTGTTTGGAACAAAGTCGTCGCATTTCCTGGCAAGGGGCCCCCAATAATTACTCTCCAGCCACCCGAGGCCTAAACCCTAGCCTGTGCTTCCTGGTCCCCTGCCGAAGTTGCTGACTCAGCCAAGCCAGCTCTGGCTTGTGTTTGATACCTAGGTTTGCTGCAGTAGATGACCGACTGGCCTGTTGGTGGCCGGCATTTCGATTCTTTCCCATAGCTCCTGCCCCAGCCAGTACCCTAACCTCACAAGAAGGCGGAAAAAGATGAGATTGGCAACTGTTTTTCTTTCCCAGAAGGAGGGGACGGTATCACCCAACAGGAACGTGGACCAAGTCTCCGTTGTTGCTCCCGCTTGGTCTCAGATGCGCCTTTTAGATCTAAGCTTCCCTGCTCTGAGCCGAAATCCTTCCTCCAGGGAACCAGCTAGCTCTTCACTGGTCTGATTTAAAGGAACTGGGGTAGAAACTGTGGGGGAAAGGGGAGCTTTGGGGTTCTGAGTCGATGACACTGGATAGGGAGGAAGCCAGTCTGTTTTATTCTGGAGGAATGGGAGGGGCGACAGTTTGTCCAGTCTGCTTGAGGCTTCAAAACAGGACAGAGTGAGTTCTAGGTCACTTACCCTCCTCCCCTTATCGCCTGCATATAACACCTGGCCACTATCAGTTACCCTGAGATCTGTAGGAAATCCAGCCGGGAATCCAGCACAGTCCTTTTGTAATCCTACCTCTTGGCCCACCACCCTCCCCCTCAGAGTTCTGACGTCTACTGCAGCAGCACAGAGGTCAGTGCACCTGGAGGTAGTGAGGATGGGGACCTCCTAGAGTAGGCCTCCTCTCTCAGTACACAGGGCCTCTCTTCTTGTCTGACACAATGATTCTTCAAGCTGGGCCTGTTTTACTGTATGCCTTTGGGTGGTAGGGACTGTCTACTGCTTGTATAGGCTAGACCAAGAATCTTCATCTCCATGCATAACTGTCCATTCCGTCTGGGTGTCTGGACAGGACCTAGGCTGGTTAGGCAGTTCACGTACCCGGCTGGCTTGCACCGCTGTGCAGTCTCTGCCTTAAATAAAGGAGACTGGCCGGGAGGGTAGGAGGGTCTGGTGTCTGGTCCTTACCTAGGAAAACCCAGCTTCGCCACCGCTTCTCCACATCCAGACAACCACAAAACAATATACCCGAGGTCCCCCAAAATGAAAACCGGCTCCATTGTGCTCTGATGGTCTACACTGGTTGAGTTGAATTCTGCTACACACAAGGACGCTTCCTTACCCTCTCCGATGTGGGTTGCTACTGGTTTGGGTTGTTTTCTTGCTTTACCTCTATGCGCCTAGTTCCAACCTGCCCCAGTCCTGTGGCTGACTACTCCCGTTCCCCCCACAGGCAGCGGACAGATCCAGTTGTGGCAGTTTCTACTGGAGCTGCTGGCAGACCGCGCGAACGCCGGCTGCATCGCGTGGGAGGGCGGCCACGGCGAGTTCAAGCTCACCGACCCCGACGAGGTGGCGCGGCGCTGGGGCGAGCGCAAGAGCAAGCCCAACATGAACTACGACAAGCTGAGTCGCGCGCTGCGCTACTACTACGACAAAAACATCATGAGCAAGGTGCACGGCAAGCGCTACGCCTACCGCTTTGACTTCCAGGGCCTGGCGCAGGCTTGCCAGCCGCCACCCGCGCACGCCCACGCCGCCGCAGCTGCCGCTGCAGCCGCCGCCGCCGCCCAGGACGGCGCGCTCTACAAGCTCCCGGCCGGCCTGGCCCCGCTGCCCTTCCCCGGCCTCTCCAAACTCAACCTAATGGCAGCTTCGGCGGGTGTCGCGCCCGCTGGCTTCTCCTACTGGCCTGGCCCGAACGCCACCGCCGCCACCGCCGCGCTCTACCCCACCCCGGGCTTGCAGCCCCCTCCCGGGCCCTTCGGCGCGGTGGCCGCCGCTTCGCACTTGGGGGGTCATTATCACTAGACGGGACGGTCGGGTGCAGCGAGGTGGGGGTGGCTCCCATCCTCATCCTGGGAGGAGCCCCGAAGCTTGCCCCGACGTTCCTTTCACACAGATTTCAGTGCAGCAGCCGCGCCCAGCCCAGGGAAGAAAGGATGGGAAGCCTCCGAGGTCTTCCTTGAACACCCGGCTTCCAGGCCCCCCATCATCTTCGCCCCGGGAAGGGTGCATGTGCTCCCATTTTATTATTTTCTCTTCCAGGTCTCCAGATTCTCGAACTCCCTTGTCTTTTTCTCCTCTCACCTGCACCCTGCTTCCCTCTTTACGACCCCCATTTTTCTTTCTTTTTCTGTTTTTTTTTTTTCTCATTTTTTTTCCCTCTCCCGCGACCTACTCCAAACGGTAGTACCTCGAGGCTTCTCACAGTCTCCTTTTTCGGGATATGAGTACCCTCGCTAAACATCTCTGCCGTCTCCCATCCCTACCCCAACATTCTGGCTTCCCTTTCCCCCATCCCACACTCTGGCCCAAGGACCCCAGGCTGTATATATCCCTTTCGGCCCCATTAAAGCTCCCAAGCCCCCTACTGCCTCCTCTGTCCGCTCATTGCTGCATCAGGGCTCAGCGCAGGCAAAGCAGAAGGTCTCCAAGAGTGAGGGCCAGCAGCGTGGGTGTCCCGGAGTGAGGAGGATCCGGTGCGTGGGATCCTGAGAGGGGGCCTCCCTCACCCTCACTCCGTCCCATTTCACTCCAGCTTTCAATCCAACCAGCACCCCACTCCGCCTTCCTCCATCTCGCCCATCTCTTCACAGCATCTTATCCAGCCCGTGACCTTTTCCTCCATTCCATCCGAACCTTCCACCAGCCACTCTCCATTTTGCCCTAATTTACTACCTTTCTCGCCTCCACTCCCTGCTTCGTGCTGTTCTCCCAAGGCCATCTCTCACTTTCCTTCACAAACCTCCTGCTGCTCCCAGTAGCATTGGCTCTGACCCGCCCTGTTAGATGTGTCTGCTCTTTAAAGGCTTTCCCGGACTGTGTTTAGCGACAGGGCCACTCTTTTCCCGCTAGTGGTGCGCGCCCTCTGCTGGTCAGAGAGTGGGTAGGCCGGGCTCCGGCTAAGTCTAGGGAAGATTTGGTGGAAGGCCATTGGGTGCCTTACCTACTAAGACAAAAGGACCAAGACCGGGTTGCCTCCACATTTCCTTTAGGCTCCAGACTGAGGAGCAAAAGGGGGGACCCAGACCCTTCACCGTGGATTCAGCCTTGGGAAGTCTGGGAAGTGGGTCGGATGATCTTTCTGAGACTTCCGGGCTCACCATTCAGAGGCACTTGGAACCCTAATCTCTGTTTTCTATTACAAAAACCTATTGTCTGAGAAGCGGCCTTAGATGTGTTCCCTCAGAAGAAAACTTTCGGGTGTGTGTGTGTGTGTGAATAGTTGTAGTTCTTTCCAGAACAACAAAGGGTCTTCTTCATTTGTGGGAGAATGCCTTGGTGCCTCGGGCCTCTATCAGGCAGGCAGGCGATTTCCCTGTGTCCTGGGCCAAAAGGAGATATGAAGGTGGAAGCCTGGGTAGTTGGAGTGTGGTGTGAGTATGGATGAGCGTCCTCTCCCAGACTGCCTATGACCCATCCAGGACTGTTCACTCACTAACTCCTCCTCCTCCTCCTCCTCTTTCTCCTCCTCCTCTTCCTCCTCCTCCTCTTCCTCTTTCTCTTCCTCCTCTTCCTCTTCCTCTCCTTCCTTCTCCCCTCCTCCCCCTCCTCCTCCTCTTCCTCCTTCTCCTCCTCTTCCTCCTCCTCCTCCTCCTCCTCCTCCTCCTCCTCCTCCTCCTCCTCCTCCTCTTCTTCTTCTTCTTCTTCTTCTTCTTCTTCTTCTTCTTCTTCTTCTTCTTCTTCTTCTTCTTTTTCTTCTTCCTTCTTGTTTCTAAATAGTACATTCTTATTGTAGGGAATCCAGTCAGGCATGGTGGTACACACCTGCAACCCTATCACTGAGAACTAAGAAGCAGAAAGACCCAGACTCCAAGGTCAACTTGGGCGAAAAGCAAGACCCTGTCTCAAGAAACAAAACAAAACAAACAAAAACTTGGAAAAAAAACACACAAAAAGCCTCCTTTAAATACTTGTTAGATTAAAAGTGTAATGAGGCGTGGGGCAGGGAGAGAGCCCTGTACCTCATGCAGAGGCCATCTTGCTCTCTCTGTCTAATGGCCTTCCTTTTCTCTATGCCTTTTTAATCTGTTTTTGTTTTGTTTTGTGAGACAGGGTTTTTCTGTGTAGCTTTGCCTGTCCTAGAACTAGCTCTGACACCAGGCTGGCCTCAAACTCACAGAGATCCACCTGCCTCTGCCTCCTGAGTGCTGGGATTAAAGGCATGCGCTGGCCCCCTGCATTTTCTATGCCAGGTTTTAAAAAAGGATTTATTCATTTTATTTTATGTGTCTAAGTGTCTTGCCTTCGTATGTGCATGCACACCATGCCTGGTGCCTGACAAGGCCAGAAGAGGAGATGGTTCCCCTAGAACCACAGTTATGGATGATTATGAGCTGCCATGTGGGTGCTGGGAACTGAACCCTGGTCCTCTTCAAGAGCAGCGAGTGCTTGTAGCTCTCTCTCTCTCTCTCTCTCTCTCTCTCTGTCTCTGTCTCTCTGTCTGTCTCTGTCTCTCTCTCTGTATCTCTCTCTCTCTGTCTCTCTCTCTCTGTCTCTCTCCCCTACCCATTTACAATTTCAGAATACTCTGCTTTTTTTCCAAGTAGCATTCTGGCAAAGGCATGTTCCATGTCATGTTCCATAAAGTTTGCGGTGGAGAATGGTCTCACATAGCCCAGACAGCACAGAGCCAGGGGCAGTCTGGCCTGCTAGAGGCTTTTAAGCCTTGCAGAGGGCATTGGAAGAACAGCAAGCTTACAGCCCTGTTTACAGAGATGGAGCTCGCTAGAGGAGACCAAGGCAGAACTGAGAAATCTGAGCTGCCAAGAATTTCCTGTCAAGGGTTGAGAGGTCCTGTTCTTGATCTTTTTAAAAATGCCTTTTTAAGATTTTATTTATTTTACGTGCTCTGTTGTTTCATCTGCATGTTTGTGTAAGGGTGTCAGATCCTCTGAAACTGGAGTTAGACACAGTTGTGAGCTGCAATGTGGGTGCTGGGAGCTGAACCCAGGTCCTCTGGAAGAGCAGCGGGTGCTCTTAACCCATCTCCCCAGACTCCTATATGTAGATCTTCATATAAAACAAGAGACAGAACACAAGTCACAGCAAGGTTGGGCTAGTAGATGCTGTGTACAAGGTAGTTGTGTCTTAGAAAACACGTGAAATGCAGAAAACCTGCATTGATGGGGATATGGCATTTAGGGCATTTAGGAAGGGATCCCCCCAGCATTGAATTCCTCCCCAATCCCCAGAACGGAATGCTCATCCAGAAGGACAAAGGGAAGCCACACACTGTAGAAGGCCAGGAATCAAAGAGCAAGAACTCTGGAGAGACAATGGTGACACCTCTATAGTCTGGGAAATCACCTGGGTGTGAGAAGTGTCCTCACTTATCCAGAGAACAGTCCCGAGGAGAGGACCTGTGTGAGGATGGGTGAGGGCATTGCTGGGCATGTGCATGGAAGCTGCAGTAGATCTGATGGTGCTCTGAGCTAAGGAAGAGCCCTGGGCATGGCACTGTCACATCCTTTTGGAAACCACTCTTCTACACAAGCCCCAACAAAGACATAGTCTTGCATTGCTGGAAGTTGAACCCAGGGCTTCCAGAATGCTAGGAATTCTCTACCACATTCTCAGCCCCAAGAAGCCACTCCGTAACCACGCCTAGCTTCTTGATCATCCAGGCCTTTCTCAACTGACACTGGGTCCCACGGGTCATGACCCTCCAAGGTATTGTTTCCACTCCAACCCAGAGGATTCTTTCAGTCATTAAAGTTCTGAACCCTTTATTGGCCACCTCATCCACGTCACCAGTGACAAGATGGCATGTTCTTGTGCCTTTCGTCGTGAGCATCCAGTGCAGCATTTACAAAATGTTTCCAAGACATCCCTCCTCTAAGGTTAGGGAGGGGACAAAAGGGACAGCTATAACTTCAACAACTTGGGGAACACTAATAACCTCAGCCCACCATGTTAGATAGCCTGGCCAAAGATGAGAGGCTGTTCTGGGACCTACCTGTGTGATCTGGTTCCTCTGCCAGACCATTTCTCTTTCCTCCGGTGACTTCTTCCTTAGTCCCAAATACCCTCAATGGCCTTGCTCAGAATCACTCTTGTGCACTGACCCATGCCTTCTCTGATGCTCTGTGCGATTTTGAAGATGGCATCCAAAGCCCTAATAAGATGTCGCGTGAAGATCTGTGAACTTGCTGTCTGAGATTCGAGTGGCACAGAGGACCCGTGCCACCTAGAGCGTTAGGCTGAGAGAATGCTGTCCCACCAGCCATCTCTTCTGACATAGATAGTTCCACTGGGACACACATCCCTCAGAGCCTCTGCTCTTCTGGTTCCATATTTTGTTTTCCTCCAATACGTCTTTAAGATTCCTTAGGCATTCTTTAGCTTGCTCGTGTGAGCTGCTTGGGGCTACTGCTGATTGAAACACACCCCACTCTGGCCTGGCGCCAGGCTCTGCTTTGTGCCATGTCATCCCAGCCATCTGCTCTCTGATCTGACCACACCCCTGATCACATCATGCTAAATCACCTCAGTTTTCAGGTGAGGAAATGGAGGCTTGGAAGAATGAAGTGAATGGGCTAACCTGTGGTCTCCGAGCCAAATTCCTCACCATTCTGTAAGTTCCTCTCATGCTGGCTCTGTCTAGATTGTTTCTTTATGTGAGTGTATTGTGTTAAATATTTAATCTCAGTCAGGGGTTTGTACCCCTGCCCCCGACTGATCATTCAGTTCCCAAATAAAAGACACACAACCTTTATATTTATAATAAGCATTTAAAACACTAGGAGTGGGCAGATATCTACTCTCTATGCTATTCTGTCCGCTTCCCTGTCAATAACCTGAAGATATCGAGATAATGACTTATCGCATTCCATGTGGGCCACTCTTAACTCCGGTTGACCAGTCCTCAGGACCATGTTTTCACGACTCACCTACCCCATGGCATCTTGTCTTCCTCTCCTTCTCTTCTCCTCTCCATGGTCCTGCCTCAGACCCCAAGCCCGGGAACCAAAACACCTTCCCCCCATCTCTCTTCTGCCCAGCTATAGGCTGACAACATCTTTTTTCAACCAAGAATTTTAAACTAAGGAGCAAGGTCGCATAGTATCACTTTGTGTATGTGATAACTCTCTCATCCCTGAGGACCACCAGGCTTTGGGGGAGTCAGTATTTAACATTACAATGCATAGCAGCAGATGAAACCTCAACATGTGTGGCCCGCATGCATTTGCCCATTGCAGGTGCATCTTCCATCACAGCATGATATGCTTGGTTGGAAAGGATAAGGCAGCAGCTGGTCTCCTCAGCACCCCTCCTTCCGCTTCCCTGCTGACTGAGAGGGAAGAACTGAGCTGTTTGGCAGTTCTTGCCTTCCTCCAGCCCCCACTCCACCTGCAGTCCCTCAGGCTTGAAGTGGGTCACTGTGTTTTTGGGATGAGGAGGGGGCATCTCCCTCTATTTGATTCTGATGGCATGTTCTACCTTGTTTTGGTCAGCATGTTTTCCATGACTTTCCCCCCATCCCAGGATGGTCCATTTGTGGTCCATAGTGGCTCAAAGCCCTACTGATTGTGACTTTTTCTTTTGGTGAGCATTATTACTGGCTAGAGACAGTTTTCCATTTCTTCTTTTCCTCTTTTACTATTCTTGTCAATAAAAGTGGTGTAATATTGCATCTGAGAGCAAGGGCTATGGGCTTAGCTTGAGTGCTGGCTTCTCAGAAGCCATGACTTGAAGCAATTCATGTCTGTGTGCCTTGGTTATCCCATCTGAAAAATGGGTATGAGGAAAGCAGTGACTACCTCATAAGTTATTGTAAAGATGAAATGACCATTTAAGTACCTCAGTATGTCTAGTAATGCTTTCTACTATTTAAACAAACAAATAAAAACAACACAAAGGCCATGAGATAGTATAGTGGGTAAAGGCACCTATCACCAAATGTAAATTGAGTTCGTCCCCAAGATCTGCACGATGGAAGGAGGGAACAGACTTTCTCAAGTTGTATTCTGACCTTCACACATGGTGGTAAGCATATACCACTTCCAACTATAAATGCACAGAAAACAAGTAAATAAGACTATAATGGAGTCAAATGCTTGTCTCCTTCCCTCTAGTCTCAGTCAGCTGCCCCAGAGGGATCTTGGAGTGACCACGCCTACTTCCCACAGCAGTCTAGTCCTGGTCCTAGGTCCAAGTGGTGAACTGTCTTGACTGGTAATGACACTTGGGTCGGCTTCCTTTCCACAGGGCATCTTCCAGTTTCTCTGTGAGCCAAGCAGAGAACATACGGTATTTAGAACTACGAGATTTCAGCAAAGTTAAAGCTGTGTGACTGGCGCGATGTCTCGCCACTCAGACGTTTTCTACAGGGTGAATGACACTACTGCTTGATTCCCGTTGTTATCGTGTGTGACTATGTAAAAGCCAGAGGCCAGCAGCTTCCACACTGACAGAGACTCACATTGCCACGACCAATATCCAGAGAGTCATGTTTGAGTTTTTTGTTTTGTTTTGTTTTTGTTTTTTGATTTGGTTTTTTTCGAGACAGGGTTTCTCTGTGTAGCCCTGACTGTCCTAGAACTCACTCTGTAGACCAGACTGGCCTCTGAACCTAGAAATCCACCTGCCTCTGCCTCCCAGAGTGCTGGGATTACAGGCGTGTGCCACCACCGCCCGGCCATGTTTGAGTTTTAAAAACCTTCTGTTTTTCTCATTTTATGGATGCAAATGCTGAAGTGATTAAGGGACATGTAACTTGTCTCATGACACGGAAGGATGGTGCAGCATCCGAGGTCATCCCAACACCAGGCAGTGCTCTCCTGCCTCAGGAGAAGTGCTTCATACACCGACGACCTCCCAGAAGTTAGTATAAGGCTGATAATGAAAATGTATGTTCGAGGTACCATTTAAGGATGTTTACATTCTCAGAACACTCTGGGGTTGGTTCTCGCACCAGTTATAACTTACAGACAAAGAAAACCAAGGCACAAGGTGACAAAGAACTCATTTGGAATCCCAGTGCTTCCCAGTGGCAGGGATGGGATTCAATTACCATACAATGTTTACTTAACCTCTGACCCCTTGGTTATCACCACATTCATAGTAGAGTGAAGATTCTGAGAATCAGAGTTTCCAGAGGTAACAGGCCAAAATGCCCACCTGCCGACTGCCCAAGCCCTGAGCAGGATCCTCGTGCCAGCCGTCACCAGAAGCTCCAGACAGAGTGAGGGAAGCCTATTAAAAGCCTGTGAGCATTGCATGTCTCTCTGATGCACAGTCTAGTAGAAGTAGCCTTGAGGTTGCTGCTGCAAACCTTCCCGCTTGAACTTTGAGGGTGGTTAAGGTTACTTACATTCTCATCCTCATTGACATTGTTATAAAATAGTGGTACTGTTGAGACACACCTGTTAACTGAGGACAGCCTGAGCCTCAACAGTAAACTCAGATCTCTAGATGTTCATTGGTCAGCGAAGAAGCAAGACTGAGAAGTCGTGTCATTCCCTGCATACTGCCTAATCCTCTAATTCTGCATCCCAGCTCTCCCATGAATCAGAGAAGCACCCTGTCTGTCTGTCTGTCTGTCTATCTATCTATCTATCTATGGATGTGTATTTCCACTATTTTTTTAAACCTAGGTTTTATTTTTATTGTATGTGTGTGGGTGCTCTGTCTGCATGTATGTCTGTACACCACTGGTATGCTGGGTGCCTGCAGAGTTACTAGCCGATGTTAGCTGTCACGTGGATGCTGGGAAATGAACACCATGCTCTGTGCTCTTAAAGGTTGAGCCAGCTCTTCAGCAACCCCTGCTTTCTTGAGGCTGGAGGAGGAGGAAGCAGCTAAAAGAGGCTGGAAGGCCAGGGAGCACCAGGTTCCTCTTTCTGGATCAGGATGCCAAGTTGCTTAGCAACACAGCAGGAATTGTCAAGGAGGCTCCAGGCAGTCCATCTCTCTCTCTCTCTCTCTCTCTCTCTCTCTCTCTCTCTCTCTCTCTCTTTCTCCCTCCCTCCCTCCCTCCCTCCCTCCCCCCTCTCTCTCCATACTGCAGCATTAAGTGATCTGGGAGGAGCAGGATGGAAGGTAAATGGAGAAAGTGTAGAGGGGTCTCTGGCTTGGGTGAAAAGTAAGATCTGGAGTGCAGGATGCATGCTCCTCCCCTGAGATTATTTTCCCAACCCGCCTGCAACTATTTCCATGTGGTTCTCTACCTTTGACCTAGACTCGTCCTATATAGGATCTGTTCTGTATGTGTACAATGGCCACATCTGTGAGGGCACTTGAGGACTAGAGCCGACTAGATTTACAATGTATAAAGCATGTCCATTTACACGACGTCACCTGACATTTGCCACATGTATTTTTATTATATTGTATTGCATTTTACTTAGCAGATGTATGTGTGTATGTGTTCATATGTGAGTTTATATGCATAGGTGCAGTCACATATGCACCCCACAACATATGATGGCCAGAGGACAACCTCTGGTATCAGTTCTCACCTTCTACCCTATTGGACATGGGTCTTTCTGAAGTGAAAGTTTCTGGTTTCTTTAGAAACTCAGTTATGTCATATGATGCTTTCCTGGGGCAGACAGGTGAAACGATGTTTTGCTGAAGCAGACATGTGAGAGGGCATGTGCTGTTTAGGAAAGACATAAATCTGGGCTGGAGAGATGGCTCAGCGATTAAAGGCACTGACTGCTCTTGCGAAGGTCCTGAGTTCAAATCCCAGCAACCACATGGTGGCTCACAACCATCTGTAATGGAATCTGATGCCCTCTTCTGGTGTGTCTGGAAACAGCTACAGTGTACTTACATATAATAATAAATAAAATCTTTAAAAAAAAAAACAACAAAACATAAATCTGATTCCACAGTGGGAGGAGGCTCTGGGACTGCTTTCCCTTGCTCTGCCTCGCTAGTCTTTGCCAAGGACACTCTTATATTGATTTGCCTTATGTCTCATTGCTAAACTTTAGTTGTTGTGACTTCGTAGGGAGTAACTTGCCAAAGAACTCTACTATTCTGGCGGCTTCTTGATGCTTCCTTGGACTCCGGCCGATTGGTAGAGCCTTGTGATTTCTTCCTGATCGAACTGTCATTGTTGATTCGTGAGTGGTGATTACCGAGTGGACTGGACTGCAGCCGCTGATTGATGTTGATGTTTTGCTAGAGGGCTGGACTGCTGACAACAAAGGTTGGAATAGCCCTAAAGAACTATTTCCAAACAGATCCATGATGCCTGTTTCCTATTGACCTTTCTTTTCCACTACCTCTGGTGGGTGGTGGGGCAGAAGGGAGGCTGAAGGCTTTAAGAACTCTTACTAAAGTAGGCTGTGAAAAATCAAAGCAAACTTCTTTCTCTTTTGTTTTCAAAGATGAACTTTTCCGTGTATGAGCGTTTTGTTTGCATTCACACCATGCATGTCCTTAGTTCCCATGGAGATCTGCAGAGGGCATCAGAGTCCCTGGAACTGGATTTATGAATAGTTACAGAGCACTGTGTGGAAGCCGGGAACCAAACCCGGTTCTTCTGCAAGAGCGGCAAGCACTCTTAACCACTGAGCCACCTCTGTAGCCTCGGACAGAGGAAACTCTGTCCGTACTCCCTCAGTTAGCTGGCCCCCAAGCTTCCTGTGTGCACTTCCCCCGCTCACCGGTAGGAGCACTGAGAGTCTACACTACCGTGTTCAGCGACTCTAGGGTTCTGTGGCTCCAGCCTTAAGTTTTAACACCCACATGGCAAGCACTCTGCTCACTAAGCCGCCTTCCTGGCTCCACAGCAGCCCTTTTCACACAGGGCATGTGGAGGTGGCTCAGTGGGTGAGGGGCTTGCTGCATAAGGGAGAGGGCCTGAGTTCGATCCCCAGCACCCACGGAAAAGCCAAACAAAGCAAACATGGCGCACACCTGAAGCCCAGGGGTGACGGTGGAGACAAGTGGACCCTGGGAGCTCGCTGGCCAGTCAGTCTGGCCACAATGCCAAGCTCCAGGCTAAAGGGAGAACTTGTCAAAAAGGAAAAAAGAAACAAATAAAGGGGAAAAAGAAACAAAGAAACAAAGGGGAAAACAAAGAAACAAAGAATGAAGAATGAATGAGAGCCAGGGAGACTGACAGAGGAAAATATCCCAATGTCAACCTCTGGTCTCCAGATGCACCTACCTGCAAGTGTGCCTGCACACACATGTAGACGTGTATACACCACACACAAAAAATTGGGGGAATCACATCTGTACTGAACATGTAGATTTTCCCTTACTTTCAAAGAAAGCACAGCAACTACTAACATAGTATTTACATTGTACTAAGCATTGTAGTCATCTGGAGATGATTTAAAGCATATGAAAGAACGTGCGCAGGTTCTATATAAAAACCATTTTACATAAGGGACTCGAGTACCTGTGTATTTTGTTATGGAAGGGAGGGCATCCTTGAATACACTCCCACAACACTAAATAGTTATATATAACAGCTTAGGTGGGGGAGTGCCCCCAAGGTCATAACAGCTTAGGTGGGGGCAGGGGGGGCCGAAGTCTTACAGCCAGCAAATAGCAGCGCCCAGATTTCCTGCAAACCACAGGTTGTTTTTATCACTCTGTATAACATGGACAGTCATTTAGCCAATAATATGCAGGTACGAACACCACATTTAGGGTCAAAATTCACCTCTCTTCAATGCGGATCATAAAGTAGGTGAGTAGGTCAGGCCATGGCCCAGTTCTTTAGCCACAGAATTTAGGAGGCAGGGACAGGAAGGCTTCTATGAATTTGAGACCAGCCTGCTCTACATAGAAAGTTCAGGGTTATCCAGGGTCACATAATGAGACTTTGTCTTTAAAAAGCAGGTGAGTCGTGTGGAGGTGGCCCTCAGCTCTCCATCCTTTTGTTTTCAAGCAGCCTGATGGAATTCCTGGAGAGAGGAGACCCAAGATAGGATAAGCCTGTTGCCCTAAGGCCTAGACTCAGGAATGTTGCTGTGCTGGTCTACACTGACAGGAGTCCCTACACAGCGGCAGCTGAGGCAAGTCCCCTGGCTGGCACTCCAGAGAGAGTCACACAGGTCCCATTGGGCTTCAGGCTTGGCAGCAAGAAGTAAACACATGTTACCCAGGTCACAGGAAAGCTCATTGGAGATGCAGTCTCCAGGGTCCCCAGTGCCTCAAGGGCCAGCAGAGTTGATGGGAGCATCCTGGGACACCATACTGAGCTCTCTCCTCCCTTAGGCCCCTGTCAATATTTATTAATAGCTCGACTACTATAGCAATAGTTATCATTTCAACAACAGCCACATTCCCATTACAGGCATTTGATTGATACAAGAGTTATGAGAGTCTTGCTTCTGCTGAATGGATTTAAAATAAAACCAAACAAACCTGAAATCCACAGGTGCCAAGTAACTGTCTGGGATCAGCAGCCGGAGACTCAGCCCCTGCTCCTCCTCTCTGGCAGGACAGGACATCCTGCTGCCTTTGAGTGTCATGGGAGATAAAGGAACCACAAGGACATCCATCAGGTCTCTCTTACATTGCCAATGTGTACATCTGGAGGATCATGCTGTCACACGTGATTCAGCTGGTGATCAGCCCCAAACGAGAAGCTCGAGAGATTATGCTGATTAAGATTTCATCGACTTCTAAAACATGACCTGAGATGGTGCATTGCTCACAAATGTCCATGAAACAGAATATTCAAACGTAAGAGACACATAAGGAGGAAGTTCTGGCTAACGCCTTGAGTGTGGTACAGCATGGCTTTGACCTCAGCACTTAAGAGGCTGAGGTAGGAAAATATGAGTTTGAGGTTAGCCTGGGCTACAAAGCAAATTCTAGGCTATCTTGGAGCACATAGCAATACTGTCTCAAACAAACAAACAAAGGAGACTAGAGCAGCAGCTCAGTGGTTCGGAGCACATGCTGCTGTTGCAAAGGACACTGGTTCAGTTCCCAGCTTCCTCAAGACCACTTCACAGTCATCTGTAACTCCAGTTCCAGAGGGATCTACTGCCCCATTCTGGTGTCCTCAGGTACTGCGTGAATACAATGTCCATACATGTAAGCAACCAAATACACATGCAATTAAATAAATGAGAGTTTTGTTTTATTTTTTTCAAAACTGGGTTAGCCCTGGCTGTCCTGGAACTCTCTCTGTAGACCAGGCTGGCCTTGAACTCAAAGATCTGCCTGCCTCTGCCTCCTGAGTGCTGGGATTTAAAATATGCAGCACCACAGCCCTGTCTGTTTTTTGTTGTTGTTGTTGTTCTGTTTTGTTTCTTGTTTTGTTGTTTTTAATAAATATTTTAAATGACTCATTTAAAAACAAAACATAAACAAGAAGTTTGGAGCAAAGAAAGATATTTTCATGTCTTTATCCTTGTTCTCCCTGCTACCACTGAGTACTGCACAGTCGATGCACTAAGACAAGAAACGGCCTGGAGAGATGGCTTGGCAGTCAGGAGCATGCATTGCTTTCTTATGGTGGACTAAAGATGTGTGTGTGTGTGTGTGTGTGTGTGTGTGTGGTAGTAGTGTATGGTATGGTGTGTGTGTGTGTGTGTGTGTGGTGTATTGTGGTATGGTGTGTGTGTGTGTGGTGTATTGTGGTGTGGTGTGTATGTGTGTGTGTGTGGTGTATTGTGGTGTGTGTGTATGTGTGTGTGTGTATGTGTGTGTGGTGTGTGTGTGGTGTGTGTGTGTGGTGTGGAATGTGTGTGTGTGGTAGTAGTGTATGGTGTGGTGTGTGTGTGTGATGTGTATGTGGTGTGTGTGTGTGTGTGTGGTGTATTGTGGTGTGGTGTGTGTGTGTGTGTGTGGTGTGTGTGTGTGTGTGTGGTTGAGTTAGTTTGATAAGAATTCCATGCTACATATCCCCCCTTCCCAGATCCAGCTCTCTCTGTTACCTATCCTTTTTTTTAAAGAAGCCCTTTCAATACCAGTTTGTGCTGCCCAAATATTCTTAGGCGTGTGGTCTTCCACTGGAAGGTGGTCAACTTACCAAAGACTACAATATACTGTGAGAGAAAAATGCCTCCCCCCTTCCTACCAGCAACAATTGCCAATGGCCCCAAGGCTAGGAGTGGGGTGTGTAGCACCTCCCATATACATCATGTATTGATCTGCAAGATCTAAGTTCTTAGTCCCAAGACAAGTTCTTAGCACCCAAGTCTGCCTATAAATCTAGCTTCCTAAAACAATATGAAGCCTCTTTCACTTGTGTGTGTGCGTGCGCGCGCGCACACACACACACACACACACACACACACACACTAAAAATAAATCTTTAAAAAAGGCAAGATAAATGGTGTGTGTACACATTAGAGAAACTATTAAAATGGCCTTGTATGTCAGAGGCGGGGGATGGTGCCCACCTTTAGTCCCAGCACTCAGGAGGCAGAGGCAGGCAGAACTCTGTGATTTGAGGCCAACCTGGTCTACAGAGTGAGTTCCAGGACAGCCGGGACTACATGGTGAAACCCTGTCTTCCAAAACAAAACAACAACAAAAAAATTAAAAACTTTTTTTTTTGTAGACAGTGGACTGTCTACCTAGAAAGTTTTAAAAAATTAGAAAGCAAACTAGGCCTAGAGAGATGGCTCAGCAGTTAAAAGCACTGACTGCTCTTCCAGAGTTTGATTCCCAGCAACCACATGTGGTTCACAACCATCTGTAATGGGATCCAATGCCCTCTTTTGGTGTGTCTGAAGACTACTCACATAAATAAAATAAATAAATCTTAAAAAGAAAAAAAAAGAAAAAGAAAACAAAACTAACAAAATTCTAGTAAAAATATAAGATCAACATTGTTAAATCTATTCTTTTCCTATCACTTTGCATGATGAAGAAAAAGAAGTGGGAATCAGATTTACAACAGTAGGAAATCGGTACACTCCCAAATCAACATAATGACAAACAAGGGAAACTTCCACCATCTGTATCCACCAAGGCCCAGGAAAGGCTTAGGAAACTGGGAGTCCGAGAGTGCTTCTAGGTAGAGAGACTAACAATTCTCGGACCTTTCCAAACTGATCTTCGAAAGCGATAAGTTCCAACTCAACTCTCAAAGGACTGCTAGAGGGCTGCTCAGGACCGGCTTTCCAGCTCTTCTCCCAAAAGAATGATAAGGGTAGGTGAGGGGGCTCAGCGGTGCTGCCGAGGACTAGGGTTCTGTCCCTGGGCCCCAAATGGTAGGAGGAGAGCACGGCCTCCACATGTTGTCTCCTCATCGCCATGTGTGCAACTCAGCAGGCGGGCCACTGCCCCCTTCCCCCGAGATAAATAAAAGTTAAAAGGACAATGAATAGAATGCAAAACTAATTCTCTTTTCTTTCAGTGCTGGGGTCCAACCCAGGCTCTGTGCATGCTAGGCAAGTTCTCTACCACGGAAGTATATCCACAGACAAAACCACAACACAAAAACCAGTTTACTAAAAGGGTAGCCTGGTCTATCAGTAGTCGAATAGAACAGTGGAATACAGCAGCGCTCTGAAGTGGATCCCCGTGTGAGAAGTTAATACCTGATAGCAGATGGTCAGAATGGCACACGCCTGTAATCCTGGCATCCGGAGGTTGAGGAAGGAGGCTTATGAGTTTGAGGCCACCCTGGATAACACAGCTAAACTCTGCTTCAGATTAATTACAACAGTGATGATGATGATGATGGTGGTGGTGGTGGTGGTGGTGATGATGTAGCCATTATAAAGTATTTATTAGGAAATAAAAGACTTCAAAGTTGGAAAGACATGCTCTTAATTTGGGAAAAAAGTAGTATATTTCAACTCCCCACCCCCCCATATAAAAAGCAAATTTCCTGGGGCTGGAGAGATGGCTGTGCAGCTAAGAGAACTTGCTGCTCTTACAGAGGGCCTGGGTTCAGTTCTCAGCATGTACATTAAACCATCTGTGATTTCAGTTTCAGGGAATCCGGTGCCCTCCTCTGGTCTCTGTTTGTACTAGGCACATATATAGTAGGCAAAAGAGTTACGAAAATAAAATAGAATAAATTAAAAACTTATTAAAAGTCCCCCCAAATGGATCAATTAATGAAACAAATATACTATAAGGAAACCAGAAAAAATCTTAAAGTTCAATGCAAAACTTTAATGCTCAGCCAGGCACTGGTAGCATACACCTTTAATCCCAGAAATCAGGAGGGAGAGGCTGACAGATCTCTGAGTTGAAAGCCAGTCTGGTCTACAGAGCTACCTCCAAGACAGTCAGGGATACATAGAGAAACCCTGTCTCAAAAACAAAAACAAAAACAAAAATTTCAATGTTCAAATATAGCATAAGAGAAGACAAATTTGAACACCAAGGAGTTGTCCCTACAGTTGTGTTCCAAAGACATATTTATTAACAGGTTCACTGACAATGGAAGAGAACACAGACTCGCTTTTTAAAGTTGATTTTGGGTTGCTCAGAGGGAAACCTAACCCTAACCCTAATCCTAACCCTAGCCCTAACCCTAGCCCTAACCCTAGCCCTAACCCAAACCATAACCCTAGCCCTAGCCCTAGCTCTAGCCCTAAAAAAACCCTGACACTAACACTAACACTAACCCCTAACCCTAACCACTAACTCTGAATCCCTAACCACAACCACAACAATAACCCTAACACTAGTCTTAGCCCTAACCTCAACCTTCACCCTAACCCTAACCCAAACTATAACCCTAACCCTAGCCCTAGCCCTAATCCTAGCCCTAACCCTAACCTTAACCCTAGCCCTGACCCTGACCCTTACCCTGACCCTGACCCTAACTCCAACCCCAACCCCAACCCTAACCCTAAACTAGGGAAGTAAATGGGAAATGGATGTAGCCCAGTGGTGTTTATCACATCTGGATAAAAGTTGCATATCAGCTCTCATATATTTATATCCTATCATATCCCAGGTGCTATGCTATTTATCTGCCTTAAAAAAAAAAAAAGACAGGACATCACTGTATAGTCCTGGCTGACCTGGAGCTCACTGTATGACCTAGAACTCACAAAGTACCACCTACCTCTGCTTCTGGGATGTTGGCATTAAAGGTGTGAGTCACCAAGCCCAGCCTATATGCAAGGTTTTACTTTAATATTTACTACTATATGTTAGTTTCTTTTTTCTAACTGTGCAAAATACTAATACCATTTGCTGTGCTTATAATTTTATTTTATTATTTTGTATAGATGGATGTTTTGCCTGTGTGCATTTCTATGCATCACTGTGAATGCAGTGCCCCTGGCAGCCAAAAGAGGGCATCAGATATCCTGGGACTTGAGATTCAAGACCACTGTGAGCTGCCATGTGTGTGCTGGGGATCCAACCCTAGTCCTCTGGACGAGCAGTCAGTGAGTTCAACTGATGAGCCGTTCCTCCAGTTCCTACCTACCTACCTACCTACCTACCTATCCATCCATCCATCCACCCACCCACCCACCCATCCATCCATCCATCCATCCATCCATCCATCCATCCATCCATCTATCTATCTATCTATCTATCTATCTATCTATCTACCTACCTATCCATCCGTCCACCCACCCACCTACCCATCCATCCATCCATCCATCCATCCATCTATCCATCTATCTATCTACTTTCCTATCTGTCTGTCTGTCTGTCTGTCTGAGATGTGGTTTTGCTATGCAGCCTAAGGTGACTTCAAATTTATGATCACCCTGTCTCAGCTTCATGAGCGCAGAACCCACAGTTGTGCACAGCCAGGTCCAGCTAACCCATTTGTTTTAACTGAATAATGTAAAATTCAGTAAGTGGGTGAACTCAGTAAATACCTTACAGCTGGATCTCATGGAGGCATTTCCTCAAGGGTGGCTCCTTTCTCTGTGATAATTCCAGCTGTGTCAAGTTGACGCACAAAACCAGCCAGTACAGTGGGATATCTCAAAGTTTACTTAGCCGTGATTAACTGCTGGTGAATATTTAAATGGAGTCCAACTTTTCTCTTTCCAGGGCATAATAAAGTAAAAAGAAAATTTAAATACCTGTCATGCCTCTGTATTTCAAGTATTTCCCTAGCACCGATTCTATACTTTGAAACTCATGAGGGAAAAGTCTAGATATTTACAATATTGCTAGATATTTTAATTACTTCCTCATCTAAGGCTGTATAGCATATTTCTTTAACTCTTTGATCAGGTTTAGATATATTTTGAGGGTAAAGAACGAACAATGGAGCTGGGTGGTTGCATGCCTTTAAGCCAGCACTCATGAGTCAGAAGGAGGCAGATCTCAGAGCTCAAGACCGGCCTGGTCTACAGAGTAAGACTCAGGACAGTCAGGGCTACACAGAGAAACCCTGTCTTGAAAAAAAAAAAAAAAGAAAGGCTGACCTGTTTCCCACTTTATCTAAATGCTGCCCAGCTGTAAACAAACCATGCGCAGGCTCTCCTAGTCAATGAGTTCTAAGTGGTGCTTTCACCCCATGCTAGTCTCCCAACACGGCATAGCTTAGCTTTGCTTGGACTTTCCTTTTCCCTCCGCAGTACTGTCTATTCATGGACCAGTGCTATCTATTTTAGTAAGCCCTCTATACTCTCCTCGTCCCAGACCTTGACAGGATTTCCCTATGTAACCCAGGCTGTCCTTGAACCTCCGTGCTCCTGCCTTAGCCTCTGACGTGCTGAGGTCACAGGCATGCCATGGTTGATTTTATTCACGTCTCTGAGGGTGTCTTTGGTATTGTGTGGTTTCTCTGGGATAATATGTGTATGTGTGAGGTTGGTTTTGAATTAAGGGTGTCACTATATTATGCAGACTGCTCTGATCCTGTGGGTCAGCAGTCCTCAATTTGTAGTTGAGATTCACATATCAGATATCCTGCATATCAGATATTTACATTATGATTTATAGCAGTAGCAATGAAATAACTTGATGCTTGTGGGTCACCACAATGTGAGGAATAAAGGGAGAAACATTAGGAAGGTTGAGAACCACTGCCCTAGGCTCAAGGAACCTTCACACCCTCAGCCTCCCAAAGAGCTGTGAGCGTGCATAGTGTTCCTCCCACCCTTTCTTTCTTGGTGGAATACCATGCAGGAAGTTTATTTTATAAAGAGACGCTTATTTCTCTAGTTATATTTTACATCATTATTCTTCCTGACTTTTAAGTCGCCATATATAAAATACACAGAGAGGAACTAAATTTAAGATTCATGGTCTTCATGCTAAATATTAACCACAGACAGCTGAGTAAGAGGCATGATGAAACAGGGAGGGTACTCTTAAGAGAAACAGATAATTATTGTGGCCAATATCTCAGTGCAGAAAGAGATCTTAAGAGCAGCTGGCCACTCAAGAGACAAGCTGGGATCTGGGGTGGGAAGGCGAAAAGTTGAGACAAGGTTAAGGCGGCCTCCTGTTCTAGAGGCCACTCAGAGCAATTGCAGCCCACTGTATGTGAGAGAGGGAAGACTACTTCTTGAAGCTGAGTATGTGGTAACTCAGCACTCAGAAGGCAAAGAGTGGATTTCCCCAAGTTCCAGACTGGCCGTGCCTACACTGAGTTCCTGGCCAGCCCTGGCTATATAGTGAGACTCTGAAAAGTAGGGAGAGAGAACAAAAAGGATCACAGGAAGAAGGGGGTACTTTAAGGTCACATCCTTACACATAGCTTCCTTTATATTCTTCATTTTCTGGCAGTCTGACTCTGGTGTGGGGGCGTTGGTTTGGGAGGCTCCCTGGCAGAAACCTTCCTAAGGTACCCATCTGAATGCCTGAGGCAGAGTCCCAGGATGCAGAGGCCATAGGATATTCTCCTGGATACGGCCAGATGCTCTGGCTGCTGGGCACCCTGGTTGGCAGGCAGAGGGGTTTCCATGACAACTCCCTCCCATATCTGGGAGTTGGTTTTTTTTTTTTTTTTTTTTTTGGTAACGTTTCTCCTTTTCCAGAAAGTACTAAGGTACTCTGGGGACAGGCAAGCATGGCTCTCAGGACAGAGTGTTCTTCGCAATGTCCAGTAAGGGGGACACAGAAGGGGAGAGCACACATATGTATATAACTGAATGAACCTTCATCAGCATCAACACATCCATGTCTGCTTCGGTTAAAATATAAGCCTCTGGCCGTGCATTGCTGTGTGCATCGAGCAAAGGGTGCATCTCTTGTCAGAGCCTGCTCACTCTGTCACAGCCCCGCCACTCTTCCCAGGCCCTGTGCTGCGGTCCTTTGCAAGGGGAAGTGCTGAGTCATGGCTACAACTGGGACTTTCTCTCCAAACCTCCATTTCCAGTTAGTCTACTCCTAGATCTTCTGGGCTCTCCAGAGAGTTCTAGACCCTCTTTACCACGCTCGATGCTTTTACCCCCAGGTTCAATCTCTGGCAGGAAAGAGAAGGCAGTTTACTCTTTTACATTTCTTTCTCATTTACGGTTTTTCCTTTTGGCTTCTCAGAAGGCTGTTCTGGTCCCTTCTTCCTAATTGCCTTCCACCCAGAGAAAACAGGACTCCTACCAAATGTAACCCAGAAAGCTAATTGTTCCAAGCACTCCTGTTGATCATCTTCCAGAACCCCACGCCTAACTCTAATCGGATTAGAGCAGTGTGTCCTGCTTTGGGATGTAACAGGGCAAGCTGACACCACTCACTGATGTTTTACGCACACCCCACCCCACCCCCGACCCCGGTTCTCATCTGAGTTCTTCAGTGCCAGATCTTAGGTTCCAGGAGACACGCGAGGGCGTCTACGTGTGCGCGCACACGCACGCCCATGAGAGCAGAAGGAAGACGCTGTGTCCATGAGTTCGGGACAGTAGCTAGGCAGTCTCCCAAGGGCAAGATTTTTTAAAATCTCTTATCTGCTTTCGAGTTTCTTCCTCATCCCCTTTAGGCTGCTCTAACTCTGAAATTCCAATCAAGTCACTAGTCTCACTAATTAGTTCCAAATTAGGAAAATCAGGATGCTTTCCCCACCCAAAGGTAAGAGAGTGGAAAGGTGGCCCCGCCTGCTCAGTCTGGTTACCATAGCGACAGCCGCGGAGTGACCCAAGTGATCTTCTTTCCCTCCTCCCAAATCCAGAGAGATGACGGCACCGCGTTGACTGCGCCAAATTCCAACCAATGGGAGTCTGCTCCCGCCTTCCCTTCCGCTAGCTTTCCCCCTCCCCCCGGGAACTCGATTCACAAATCTGGACCGAGGATTTCCGCCTCCAGGCCGGGTGCTAGGGCTCTGGGTACAGGCCAGGTGAAAGCCAAGTCCTGTTCTCCGAGGAGGGCAAGGGGAGGCAACATTCCTGGCTCGCGGGCAAGACTTCTGTAACTTGCCGCCAGAATAGCTTACACCCCACTCTTGAATTATTCAGAAGATCTGTGGCCGAGTCCCCCTCTCTTGCAGCTAGGGGAAGTCCCCACCCTGCACGAACGCGCCCTTCAGCACCACGGACAGCGAACCGAGGCCTTTGCTTTGCCGGCCCCTCCCGGAATTCTTTCTGCATCTTCATGGCCACGGTGGCGACCAGGTTCGCAACCGCAAACGTTCTGCCTGCAGTCAGTCCTTCTTGAGCGGACGCAACACTAAATGTGCAGCTTCGCTGTGCGACTAAGAGGGCAATGGGGACTAAGCCGAGATTTGGAGCCAACTAGCTTAATTCCTCCCTGTTGTCAGTTGGAAAAGGCTTTCGTTTCCCTTTTGTTTCTGCCTATATTTGCCCTCCTCTGGTGGTCAAGGGTCAAGGTCTGAGTCTCATGCAGGAATGGGCCTCCAAAGACTGCTCTGGGTGGGCCTGTGACTAAAAGCAGCCTCACGGGGTGGGGGTGGTACTCATATCCCAACTGAGAGAGGTAAGCAGAGACTTAGTCAGGCCTGACTAGACTCCTGACTCAATCAATATATGGTGGGGAGAAAGGAAAGAAATAAAAAACGGTTATCATGGCTAGCTAGTTCTGTCTCAAGGATCACCTTACAGAAGGGGAGACTTCTGTCTCTTTACCATTTGTCCTTAAGTAGCCTGAGTATTACTAAGGGTAGACAAGATGGAGGCCAGGATGGGGAGGTAAATTCAGTCAGGCTTATGACGCCTTACTCTAAAATGAAAGCCAGTGGGGGCAGGTAGCAGGTTACAGACCTCAGGGCCCTGACTTTCCCTCACTGTTTCTCGCCCTCCTGCCCTACCCTAACGATTGCACCCCTCCTTCCTACCCTTCTCCCTACCCTCCTCCCTACCCTCCTCCCTACCCTCCTCCCTACCCTAACGGTTTCACCCCTATGCCCATTCCTTTCCACCCTCCGGGGACCCAAAGAGAGGCCGGCGCAAAACCATCTGTAGGCGCTTCCAGCGCTTTATAGTTCTCTCCAGGACAGACGGACAGACAGATAGTGCGGCCTGCGCCGTCGGCCCGCATCATTGGCACCTTGGACAAGGCCCCAGGCCCAACCCAGTCCCTGGTACTCTCCCAGGAGGATTTCGGTCCCGCCCAGCTCAGCACCTCGGACAATTCCCGGCCCAGCCCCCTCCCCACCCACCCTCCCTCCTGAAACATCGAAATAAATTAAAGTGCGGGGAGGGGGATATAACAAGAAATCTAAAGATAAGGAAGAGGACGCCCCTCCCCCAGGTAAGAAGAGTTTTCTTTCTGTTTCTATCCATCCACAGAGAAGACACCACTGCTGCAAGCAGGGGAGAGTCTACCAGGTTGGATCTTGCCCTCAAATCGCAGCCCTTTCCTCCTCAACTCCCAGCATGCAACACGTTGGGAAAGGTGGGAGAGGCCGTGGGGGTGATCGCCCTGATCTTTGCCTGGACAACCGGGACTGCAGTTTCCTGTCCACTCTATTCAAATAAAAAAACAAAAAACAAAAACTAAGGGTCTTTTTGATCTGGGGAAAGGAGTGTAGAGTCTTGGGGATCGGTTGTGTGTGTGTGTGTGTGGGGGGGGTGTTGCAGGACGACACAAGCAGAGAGAGGGGAAGGCAGACAGGAGGGAAGGAGGTGACATATGACCGGAGGAAGGAAAAGGAACAAGAAGGGTCCAGGAAACAGAGGGGCTGGAGAACCGGGGACGGCTATAGGGTACCATCAGGCTCAGGGTACGGTAGAAAAGGGTAAAACCCAGGGAATACCGATGGACAGGCAAAGAGAGAGGGGCTGCAGACAAGAGGAAAGGCGAAGACAGGGAAAGGTGAGGGACTGGACAAAACCCAGGGTGGTGGACTTTGAGATGCCCACAGCAGGGAAGAGGGAGACCAGGGCAGAAATGCAAAGATGGAGGCGCAGACAGACAAGGGTGACCGAAGTTGGGGGTGCACTTCCCGCAATCATCCCCCACGCCCACCCCACGCCCAGTAAATCCAGACACCGCGGCCTCTGGCGTCCTAGCCTCCACCTTCCCCTGTAGGGCAGGGGCGGCTCCTCCTCAGGCCAGCCTGGGCGTCGAGCAGCGGTAATAGCGACGGTGGCTTGATGGTCCCGGGGGTTCCGGGTGTGTGTGAGGGGCTGGGGCGGGGGGCGGGCGCGGCCCCTGGGAATCCCTAGCGGTCCAAGTTCATAGTCCAGTGCTTGGCTCCGGCCGCGCAGCTGTCCCTGGCGGTCGAGGAGGAGGTGGTGGACGCGCTTCCGCTCGGTGGACCCCCGGTGCTTGCCGCGGCCTCGCCCTCGTTCTTGAGGTCTTGAAAGACTTGCGTGAAGAAGTGGGGGTCGGCGTTGAGCCTCAGCATCTGCGGGCTGAGCCGCTGGATGAGGCGCAGGCAGCGCTGCCAGAAGCGCTCCTTGTCGGGCTCCACGAGGAAGGGCTTGAGTGGGTAGGAGATCTCGTTGCCCATGTAGGAGTAGGCGAGGTAGAGGCAGGTGAGGAAGGCGGCCTGCAGTTCGGCGGCCGACGCCAGCTCGTCCCCGCGCAGCGACTCGCGGCACAGCAGGTACACGAACACCAGGTTGGCGGGGGTGATGAAGGCCTGGTCTTGCCAGCCCTGCAGCAGCAGCGAGCGGTCCACGCCGCGGAACCAGCCCACCAGCTCGCCGGGACTCAGCTCCTTGAGGCGGTAGCAGCGGCGACACACGAAGTCGCCGAGGCAGCGGAGCAGCTCGCCCGTGGACGCCTGCACGATGACCCGCCGCGGCGAGCCTCCGGGCGCCGGCGGGGCCGCCTGCGGGGCTGGGGGTGGCGGCGGCGGTGGCTTCCCCCCGCCTGAGCCTGGTGGCGGGGCGGCCGCGCTGCCCCCCGACGGGGGCTCGCAGGTGGCAGCGGTCGTGGGCACCGTGGGCACCGGCACGGCCAGGGGCTTGGCCGTTCCGCCACCGTCGGCGGCGTCGCGGCCCTTGCGGAGAAGGTTCTCGCGGTTGCGTTGCTGGACCAAAGGGTCGGGACCCGTGGACGCTGGCTTGGGCGTCACCTTTTTGCTGCCTTTCTTCTTCTTGGCGGAGGCTGCCACTAGGCGCTTCCAGGTGAGCGCGGAGATGAGCACGGACGGCCGCTTGAGCCGGCTCTCGCCTTTGCCGCCCTTGCCGGCCGGCGGCGCGCCGTAGCCCCCCAGCGCCTCGTCCCCCGCGGGCGGCGCCTTCTTTTTCTCCTCCGGCAGCCCTCCCGGCCTCCGGCCCTTGGCCGAGGAAGCAGGGGAAAGCGACAGCACCGTGCCCATCCTGCAGAGCGGGGCCGGCGCCCGGGCCCCAGCGGGAACCGCGGGCGGCGCCGCTGCTGCTGCAGCCCCGGGGGACCCGGCGGTGGGGGGCCTAGCCCCGGCCCGGGCGCGCGGACGGGCGGGGGATGGAGCCGCTCTGCTGCGCCGCGGCGGCTGCTCTGAGCCGAAGCTGCGCCAGCTGCAGCGTCAGCCCCACCCCTTGGGCCCCTTCTTTCGCCACGCCGCGCCCCGCCTCACGCAGCCAATCCTGACTCTGGGTGCCTTTGATCGGCAGCTCTTCTAACCAATAGAATGCTGCATGCTAATCTACTGTACCGCCTTACCCACTGCCTGGAGTCATCGGTCCCTTACCTTTACCCAAAACGGGAAAGGGGGGAGAGGAGGAATAGGAAAGAGGGTGTGTGTGTGATTCTGAGGTCTCTTTTTCCGGCTGAGCAGGGGGTTGAAGTGAGGTGAAATGGTTCTTCCCATCTCTTCTTCCATATCCTAAGACCTTGGGTCTGAATGTTTTGATACCCTGGGTCCAAGCCGCAGTATAGAAGCCATGGGAACAGCCTACCATTCGCTCACCTTCGGGTTTGTTTAGTGGGCAATATGGCAGCGAGTGCCCTCATAGAGACACCCCAGTTGCACCTTCTGGCTTCTCCCATCTGGACATCCGCTTGCTATCCTTTTCATCGCCTCCTGCCCCCCAACACACACACACACACACACACACACACACCTTGGGGACGGGGCGGGGGTGGGGTGGGATGGAGAGACTGCTGCAAGCTCATTCCTGCTCTGTGAGAGAATGCTAGTGTGTGAGACTTTGAGCAGTCGACCAAATGCACCCTTTTCTCCTTGGAAGGGAGGGGGGGTGTCTTTGCTTTCCCAGAGCAAAAGACAACCTAATGCCTCTGTACCTGTACGTGATTCCCCGCTTCTGACTCTGACCCCCCAACCCCGGACAGCTCCTTTTTGATTGGTTGTCCCAGCAACACATTCACCTCACCTCACCCTCGGATGCCTGATGGCTGGTTAGACTCTAGGGAACTCTGGAAATTGGTTTAGTTGATAACTCCAGTCTGGAACAGCAAATGGGGTCTTCTGTGTGGAAATGGGCACAGGAAGGTAGACCCAAGTTCTAGTCCAGACCCGGGTCCAAGTTGAGGTGGATTTTAACCATTAAGCATACTTCCTGATGCTCAGATCCCAGCTGTTCACACTCCCAGATGCTCACTGCTAGACTGGGCGCTGCCCATTTCCCTGGATCCCTCCATTCTTGCAATAGCCCCCATAGGTTCTAGGCCTTGAGCCTTATCAGCAGGCTGTGAGAACCATTTGTCCTGGGACAGTTCAGTGTGCCTTATAAGGTCCTAACCTTCCTCCCAGCCTGCTATTTATGGCTTCCCTGCCTGCCAGGAGTCTTCCTGTTTCTTAGGTGAACCTAGGGCCCTGGCACACGGGCGGGGGTGGTGGTGGTGGTAGATTTGGTGGACAGAGAAGTACCTATCCATTTAGTAACAATTCTTAGAATTGTTCTTGGATCTCAGTATGTCGTGTGTGTGTGTGTGTGTGTGTGTGTGTGTGTGTGTGCTTTGGACTCATCATCCTTCCTCAGCCTCCCAGATTCTGGGATTATAGGCACCACCAGGCCGGCTTCCATTTCCTCCAGACCCAGCACAGCACCAAAGAGCCAGCGCTGTCAGAATCAGTATTTGCCTGCATTCCTCTCTCTGTCCATGTTCCATTATAGAAATCCCCTTGGGTTTCAGCTCACAGCAACAGAGGCCCTAGCTTTTCTCTGCAGTTTCACAATCACGGCTCACACATCCCTTCCTGGAAGCTGAGGTCTGGCTTCCTCAAGTCTTCTCCCTTTGTGGCAACCATGCTCACATACAGACATTTAAAAGGTTATTTGTTTGTTTGTTTATAATGGGGGAGATGCACATGCTTGTCACGGCATGTTTGGAAATCAGAGGACAATGTCCTCCTGCCACAGGGATTATGGAGACTTAGGCTAGGCTGCAAGTGACTACCCACTGAGCCATCTCACCAGTCCCACCCTGCGTTTTCTCAGCAAGGTCTCACTTGTGCCCCTGAATCTGATCATTATTCCCTTGTAGACTTAGTTGTCCTGTTCAACCTCTCGTTCTCTCCATAACCATGGGAAAATTCCCTCTTTGCCTCTCCTATAACTGGCCCCACTTAACTCCTACGAGGCCTTCTGAGTCAGCCTTTATTTGACACAGAAGGCACCGTTGGCTCTCTGGTGGCTAAGGACAGGCCCCACAGAGACTGAGCTGTGCTGGCGGAAACCTGGCACGTGGATCTGAATGGCACGTGGGTCCTCCCTAGCTCCCAGGAGACTCTCATTGACGTAAGGACTATTGCTGGCACCATTTAGGACACGATCTCTGTGTGCTCATGGGTACCACCTTGTTGGTACCCCTACTCCAGGTATCCGTATCGTCTGTTACCCTGTTTGTCAGAATCAAGGACTTTTTCCTGTTTCAGGGTCCCCGGCTCAGGTGCCTCTGACTGTCCCACATCCCCTCTTGACTCTTCAGCTTACCTCATCTGTGGCTTACCCGCACAGTCCTCTCCCTGCTCTGATTATCCTCCTGACTCTCTGAGTCTCAACTCTAAGGCCACAGCTCTCAGAATACCATGTTGCCTTCTATCAAGCTCTTAGAACCCCAAGCCCCCAGGAAGCTTTCCTGAACTTATTGGAAGGGTGAGCCAGAGGCACTAAGGAGGGAGAAACATATATTCTACAGGGTCTAGGGGAATAAAGGTAGTGGAACCACGAAGGCTTCAGGGAGGAGGTAGGCTTTATAGAAGGTTGATGACTTTCTTGCCACATTTGTAACTGTGTTTTTCTGTCGGGGTTATGTTTAGAGCCTGTGTGTGATTCATTAATTATGCCAGCTTCTAGATGATACTCATCTGACCATTGCCTGCACTGGCCTCTGGGACAGTGCTGAGAGCAGGCTCCCTGGCTGTCTGACTCCTCGGGTTATCCAGAACAACCCACTATCTTCAAGGCTAAGGCAGCAGGTCCAGACCGAGAGCTACAAGGCCCAGTGCAGAACTCACTGGTGAAGGTCTCCACCAATTCACCTTAGAAGAGCCCCTCATTCAGCTGGGCAGCTGAGCTAGGAAATGTCTCCAAGTCATGCAAAGCAAACTCTTCCTCCATTTAACCAGCCTTCCCTTCTCCCTCTCTGACAGGGGTAAGGAGGTGTAGCCCAGGGCTTGCCAGTTATATGACCTTGGGAAAGTCATGTTGTCTCTCTGAGCCTCTGTTTCTTTATGATAAAACTTGGGGATTTAACATGTCTTACTTTTATTATCAGATAAAAACTGGCTATTAGGGGAATAAGATAGAATGAGTTCCCAAAGCCTCTTCCGATTCCACAGCTCTGATTCTGAATCAACTCTGCCCTATGAATCTGTTTCTCTCTAGCCCCAGCCCTGTCTGCCTCTCCCTAATCTGTTCCTGTCTGCTGGGCTCAGTCTTTGTGTGCACAGCATCTATGTGAGGCCTGCACTTCTGCAGTTGAGCCAGGGAGACAGAGGAGTGGAGCTCCAGCTTTTAGCAATGCAAATTATGTCTCTGTCCTTAGAAGCTCTAGAGGAGCCCCTGAAGGGAGGGGAACACAAGAGAGGAGGCCCAAGCAGGTTGAGGTCCAGGGTCTCCCCAGTAAATATCCAACCTGGAGTTCTCAGACCATACGGGTTACACCCACGTCTTTGAGGGTCCCCTATATCTAGGCTAATGGCAGCATAGGTTCTTAAAAGCCAAGATGGAGATGCTGCCTAGACATCTGAATGCTGGAGCCTGCTGCCTGCCCACCCCCAACCCCAACAGCTCCATCCCAGGCTCTCTGGCTCTGGGGTGTACAAACAGAAGGTGCAGCAACCCAGCACTCTCTCCCTTCCTCCATCCCTCTCTTCCTCCCTCCCTGCCTTAAGGACTTACCTCAGGAGACCTGAGTTAGTGAGGCACAAAACCTTGGGATAGAGGTGATAGAGGGGAGTAGGACCCCTCCTAAGATGACAAAGTAGAGCAAGGTGGGATATGTATGGGGAAGAAATGAAACTGACAGAGGAGGTGTGCTAGCTGCCAGGGAGGACGTCCCCACTTTTACTTCTTTCCTTAATAGAAGGCTCTGCACTAGGAGGGCTTGACTAAGGAGCTCACATATAGATTCTTTAGAACAGGGAGGAGCATTGGGAACGTGGAAAAGGAATGTGATGTTCTGCGGTAGAGAAGGGACCAGTGCTGAGCTAGTGGAGGATGCAGAAGAAGGAACAGAAAAGGGCACAGGTAAGTGGGAAGGAAGGTCCTTCGCCCTGCTGTGAACTCTGGTATGACGAAAGGGGGAGCTGCATCCTCCTCTTTAACCGTGCTGGCCTCTCTCCTCCTCACCCCTGTTGCTAATCCCAGCTGCCTGGTTTCTGTCTTCATGTTCCTTTGGCTTCCTGGTCCTCAGAGCCCTTTTGAAGCTGCTCTTTCTTAGTTCACCTCCTGCCTCCAACCAAGCCCATTCTTAGCCTCCTCCTCTTTGCCTTGCACCCCAAGAACCCCCCCCCCCCACTCAATCTCTCCAGTGCTCCCAGGATAGCTGCTACAGATGCATGAGCAGATCAAGAAGGGCGGGGGTGGTGGCTGTTGCTCGGCTGAGATATTCTTAGCCTGTCTGGGGGCTGGAGCTGGAATCAGCGTTTCCATCTCAACCAGGCAGGTGGCTGCTAGAAGCTGCTGCTGTGACTGGCTCTTCATCTAGTATCCTTTACCTCTTTACCTTGTCCCTGTTCTGCTCACTGAAAATAGCCCCTCGGAGAAGCCTACCTTCCCATCTCTGGATCCTAGGCTAGGGGGTTCCCAGCAAACCTCACTTCTAACGATTTTTTTGGGGGGGGGAGGGAGGGTTTGAGAACTCTGGCCCTTGTGCATCCGAGACCTGCATACAGATTTCTTCCTGAAGCTCCGAGGCCCACTTCCGCTCAGTAACAAACAGTCCCTGGAAGGTCTTGGTTTACAGGAATTCCCCCAGGAATCACTCCAGGCAAGGCCTGACCTCTGGGGTCCAGTCTCCCTCTAATACCGAATAAGAGGCTCACTGGCCCAGACTTCTCTTTTAGCAAAGCGAGCAACCAGGAAGAAATCTGACCGATTCCTTCACAAACAGAACAGAAAATATCTGTGCCCTTAAAGGAGACAAAGGCTCCTATGTGAATTTCAGAGTCGTTTGGGTCTGGGTTCTAATTCAACCCTCTACTTAGGAGCTGAAATCTATAGAAATTGTCTTAATTCCTTTGAGATCTATAAAAACATGATCAATACTGTAAACATTCATTCTGTTTGTTTGTTTGTTTGTTTTTAGACAGGGTCTCATTTTGTGGCCCCAAAGGCCTGGAACTTAGTCTATAGACCAGGCTAGCCTCAAACTCAGAGAGTTTGTCTCTGCCTCCTAAGTACTGGGATTAAAAGTATGCACCACCCACCCAACTATGCTATCTTTTTTTTTTTTCTTTTGGTTTTTTGGATTTGGTTTTTTCGAGACAGGGTTTCTCTGTATAGCCCCTGGCTGTCCTGGAACTCACTCTGTAGACCAGGCTGGCCTCAAACTCAGAAATCTGCCTGCCTCTGCCTCCCAGAATGCTGGGATTACAGGCGTGCGCCATCACCGCCCAGCCTGGCTATGCTATCTTATAAAGGCCAACAGTGCGTTCAACAGTGCGATCACTTGGTGTTCAACGTGTTAGATATTATGAACCATATGATCTTTATTTTATTAGGGCAGGAGAGCTTTGCCGACTCACACTGACAGGTTTTTTTTTTTTTTTTGCTGTCATTCTCTGAGTACATAATTTTCTGTTAGAAGGGTGGGAATGGGTGATCTATTATCCTTGCTTGTTTGATTCTTTCTGAGGTCAACACATGCAGCTGTTTCTTAGCTAGTGCTCTGACAAGCACGACAACTCAGATTTTGGGGAAGGGGTTGTTTGATTTGATTTGTGGAGTCACCAACTGCTGACAGTTTATCAGACACTGGTAGCCTTGTCTGGTTCCACTACAGCCCTTTAATGTGAACCTGTTCTACACCGTACACTGCACTCACCCGGGGGTCTATTTAGAAGGTGTTTCCCATTCCACACCTTACAGCCTCTCCAAAGATCTATACACGCTGTGGAGAGTCTGTTCTGGTTTTTCAAGGGCCGGGAGCAAAATGTTCTGCAAATGTAGAAAATTCATGTGAATAAAAGACTACTTGAGATACTTGAGTCTATAAAGCATTGGGCATGTTACATAAGTACAAAAAGATACAAAGTAGGGTTCAGTCTACAAAGGAGGTGTAACATGGGCGACAGGGACTGAAAAATGGCCATAAATAGCAGTAAAATGGCCAGCACCCTGGGATCAGTTACAGAGGCCAGGATTTAGTAGTGACAGCTAATCCTGCCCATCCCCCTCTTCCTTCAACATTACACTAATCTAACTCCTGCTTGGCCTACATTCTCATATGCAGGAGTTCAAATTAACTTCTAAGTAATGTCTAGAATAGTAGATACTAGGTCCCCTCTAGCCCACCACCTTTCTTGTCCAGCCCAAAGCAAGGTGGTAAACTCTAAGGTCAAGTCAGAGTTTAGCAACTCCCTGCCCACAGTTACAAAGGACCTGAAGGTGATTGGTTAGTTAGTAACTCACTTGAAGGGCCCTGATAAGTCTATTTTTAGCTTCCTCACCTTGTCTGGATAAAATTCACCTGTATTATTTCTTATTTCAGCATTAGATGTGAGTGGGGAGGATGAGCTTTGAAATAAATTTGATAATTTATACTTGCCTCTCCCAGGTTCCAAAATAGGATAACCCCGCCCCCCACCTCCCCAAGATAAGGTCTTATCATGTAGAACAAGATTACAGGCATGCCACCTGTCTTAGTTAGGGTCACTATTGTGATGAAACACCATATCCCAAGTAACTTGGGGGGATGGCAAAAGGTCTTATTTGGCTTACATTTCCACATCATTTACAGTTCATTATCAAAGGAAGTTAGAACAAGAACTCAAGTAGGGCAGGAACCTGGAGGCAGGAGTTGGTGCAGAGGTCATGGAGGAGTACAGCTTACTGACTTGCTCAGCCTTCTTTGTATAGAACCCAGGACTGTCAGCCCAGGGATGACACCACCCACAATGAGCGGACCCTCCCACATCTAAAACTAATTAAGAAAATGCCCTGCATGCTTGTCTATGTCACAATCTTATTGAGGCTTTATTTATTCATTCATTCATTTGTTTATTTTGAGTTGAGGTTCCCTCCTCTCAGATGCCTCTAGTCTGTGTCAAGCCGACATAAAACTAGCCAGCACACCACCTCACTTTGCTAAGGACTATTTATTATTTATTTTATTTTATTTTGATATGTGATGGTAAGATCCAGGGTTTCGTGGAGTCTTATATACAATCACTTTTGATGTTGACTAGGAAGCAGAGAGGTCAGAGAAGACTGTCAGAGGTTCTCACCCTTCCCAACACTGTGACCCATTAACACAGTTCCTCCTGTTGTGGTGACCCCCAACCATACTGTGGGAGGGTCCAGGTCATTGTGGGTGGTGTCATCCCTGGGCTGACGGTCCTGGGTTCTATACAAAGCAGGCTGAGCAAGCCAGTAAGCCGTACTCCTCCATGACCTCTGCACCAACTCCTGCCGCCAGGTTCCTGCCCCACTTGAGTTCTTGTTCTAGCTTCCTTTGATAACTACTGTTATGAATAGTAATGTAAATGGTTTTGGAGATAGAGGTTTATCAAAGAGGTCTCAGCCCACACTGGTGTTGAGTTAAGGCTTTTAAACTACTCTGCTCAGCACAACCCACTGAGAGAGGTTTATAAACCTTCCAGCTTTACCTCTTAACTAGAGAAGTATTGTTTGTTTAGGTGGGCTCAGAAAAACAAAACCACTGTAAGAAAGGGTTGGAGAAGATGTCTGTATCCCACCTGCCTCTCTGGAGGGTACCACTATTGCCTCCTCTGCCCGTCTCACAGTTTGCACATCCTAAATTGCCTTCAGGAAGCCACTTCTTGCCTACTCTCAACCCATGTGATTTACTTGAGACTAACCCCATCAAAGCCTCAAAGGTTGAGTCCCACCAAGACCCAGGCCACCGCCTATGACCGTCGTAATGGTTCAGGGTCGTGTCCAACATCGAATCTGCTGTTTGGAGTCTTCATTGGGTCCCAGTGATCCTTCGTCATGGTAAAAGCTTTGGCACAGAAAAGCCACTATGTCAACTCTTCCTTCTGGGCTGTTGCCAGCCTTCGTGCCAGAGGTGTCTGCTTCCTTTTCAAGTAAGTAATGTGAAGCCTCCCCCGGGGCCACGCTTCTGAATCCCACGTACCTGCCAGCCAGCATAAGAGCCGGCTGTGGTCACAGAGAGCCATTTGTTGTCCTCGGGGCTATTAGCACGGGGCCTCTGAGACTAGGAGGTGGGGGTGGACTTGAGCTGGAAGCTACTCCAGCGTCCTTACCCAAGACTGCAGGATTTCTTGTCTGGTTCGCATCTGGGGAGTATCTTAGAGTTTCCATCAAGCCACAGCTATCCCTTTTCATCGTGGGCCACCTCTATTGTTTTTCTTTTACTATAAATCCCGCAGTTATTTGCGCTGATGTATCTTGTAAAGTAGCCTACAAGCGGCAAATCATTTCCTGTCGGATCTCGGGGAGTCTATGGGTAGTTAGGCATTGCTGTCGCTTGAATAGCAAATGTTCCCTTAAATCTGATGTGTTAAAAGCTTGGTTCATGGAACAGTGGAGTTAGAAAGTGGTGGGGAGCGTTAATTAGTAGGAATTAGTGGGGACATATTTTCACAGACAACAATGGAGTCCAGTCTTTCTTTTCTTTTCTTTTCATTTCTTTTCTTTTCTTCCTTTCTTTTTTTTATTCCCTATGGTAAGATAAGTGGTTTCACTATTGCCATGGCATGTTACCACAAGTAAAACAAACCTATCATGGATGGAAATTTACAACTCTGATCTCTGAATGAGCATTTCGTTATCTTATCAGCTGCTTATCTCAAGTCTTTGTTGCATTAGCAGAAATTTGGCTAGCACAAGCATCCATTCATATTTTCCCAGTTTTCTACTCAGTCAATACGATTTGAGTGTTTAAGAAATATTCAATTAGTAACTTAAAACAGAATCTGATGGTATGAAGGAACTCTTTCTCCCTCTCTTCTGCCTGTCTGTATCTCTGTCACTCTGTCTCTCTTTGTCTCTCTTTCTCTCTAGTTCACATGCCTCTCTCTTTCTCTCTCTCTCTCTCTCTCTCTGTGTGTGTGTGTGTGTGTGTGTGTGTGTGTATGCACATTAGACCAGAACTCTACCTTGGATGTCATTTCTCAGGCACTGCCCATCTTGGTTTTTGAGACAGTCTCTCGGGTTGGCTGGTTGGTCAGGGAGCCCTGTGGATGCGTCCGTCTCCAGCTTCCCAGCGTGAGGATACAGAGCCCACCATGCCTGGCTTTTTGCATATGGGTTCTAGGGGATAAAACTCAGGTCTTCATACCTGCATGGCTAGCACTTTAGCAACAAGCAGTGGGAGGGAGGTAGATGGGGTTGAGGTCCTCTTGCTGGAAATTAAGTGTCCTTATCAGAAGAGAGCCCAGAGTCCCCAACACTGTGTGGGCACACGAGGAGAAGAAATGGCCAACACTCTACTGGCCAGGAAGAGGTCCTCATTAGAACTTCCTTGTTTCCATCCTGCCCTCAGCTTCCCAGTAGGCAACTGCATCCACTGAATCATTTTTCTAGTCCTCCATCTTATTTTGGGACTCTTACTGAACCTGAAACTCACTTATTGGCCAGACAACGCCACCTGGTCATGAACACAACTGTGGGCTCTTTATTCTTACAACTGCCGATTTAATTAATATAAAAATCTTTGCTAGGATTGGGAAGCCTAGTGAGTTACACATGGCTATGGCCCTAGCTAAAGCTTTTTGTGTTGTCATCTTCCCCGCGCAGAGCTACTCTCTGGAAACCTCACTAGGAACTAGACATCTATCCTCTCCTGGGTATGGTACATCTGCACTGGTCAGAGCCCCTGTCTGTCTGTATTCAAAACCCTTGCAGTATTTCCTTGAAAAGCTTTCACAAAAGACAGGCCAACAGGCAGTCTAGAACTGAAAGTCTGGAACGTCACCTTTCCCTAAGGTCAAGATTTCCACAGGGAAGGTAACGTGTGGTTTGGTTTGAGGCCCCACTCTTTCCTGAGGAGTGGTTGGAACTTGTCTGGGGGAAGAAGTGTCCTTTTAATCAATGGTGTAGCCTCGCGTAAGTTGCCTGTGCTCCAATCAAAGTTCTCCACCCATAGGAGAGGTCTTGGTGAAAGGAGAGAGGTTTTGAGAGAGCCAGAGAGGAACTGATTTGACATGAAAGTGTCAAAAAATAAAATAAAAACAGATGTGAAAGATTTTTTTTCCTGGTTTAATGTTTGTGGTATTTATCTGTATTTTGGAATTCATCATTTATTACTGTTGCTCTTCCTAAATATTAACTTTTTTCCTAATTTTTATACTCACAACTTTGTAATCTCTCTTTAAGAAGTAGCTTTACTTGTTTCGCACACGTGTTTAACGCCCCCAGCTCTCCTCCCCCACTCTCCCCAGACTCCCCAACACCTGCCCCTCCCACACTCACGGTCTCCTTTGCTTTTTCTTTTTATAAACCACTGAGTCCAACTAGCGCTTCCTGCAAAAAGCACGGACAAGCCACCCGTGGCCATCCCCATGAAGAGAAAACTTCCTGCAGCAGCCATGAAGCGGTACCTCGGCTGGGGTGTGGCCTTATGAGACCCTGTCTCATCCACACAGGAATGAATGACTTCCTCTTGTGCAGGTAAGTGCAGCTGCTGTGTGCTGGTGAGTGAAGTGGCCATGTCACCTGCAGAAGGTGGCCTTTTACAGCACACCTGACAATATGTCCGTTTAGCAGAACAATGGTGGTAGGCTTCCCTTTAGGTCCTCTGTGTCTTCTCCAGCCATGGGCTTTGACCGAGTTAACAGCACAAAGCATGAATTCCGTGCTGTGGAACACACCTCAGATCCGATCAGAAAACCGTTGGTTATCCCAGTAAGAGCTGTCCCACTACTGCACATGGACACATCTTTCCTGGAGGGCCCATGGCTGGATAAACCCACTGATGGCTTTTTCTCCCAGCAACCTGCACAACACCTTTCAGTTGTGAAAGCAGAGAAAAAGGTTCCAGGTCAGTTCCTACTTGATTTCTCTGTTCTGCAATCAAACTACATCATATCAGCAGCAGCAGGATCTCACCACCTACTGATGGTGGGCAGTGAAAAGCGGGATCAATAACCTGTACTGTTTTGAGGTTCCTCTGCCGTTTCCCTAACCAATGTCTTATAAGAAGATATCCAATACCTGGTTCTGACATTTTCATTTAATAACCAATGTCTTCTGGGGGAAGCATTGTCCACCCATTCAGGTAGTTCAACTTTTTTTAAAAAAGAAAAATTATACTTTTAAATTAACTTACTGGGGCTGGAGAGATGGCTCAGCAGTTAAGAGCACTGACTGCTCTTCCAAAGGTCCTGAGTTCAAATCCCAGAAAGCACATGGTGGCTCAAAACCATCCATAATGAGGTCTGACGCCCTCTTCTGAAGTGTCTCAAGACAGCTCCAGTGTACTTACATATAATAAATAAATACATCTTTAAAAAATTAACTTACAAAGTAATGGGTTTACACAAAGCATTCATAATCCTTAATTTAACTATCTCACCCCCAACTCCCTGCTAATCTCTTTTTAAAGAGAGGTTCTAGAGGTTGTACAACATTCAGGTTCCTTAAACTAATCCTTGTCCTAATAAAACAGAGGCAGGCGCTGGAGAGATTGCTCAGTGGTTAAGAGCACGTATTGCTCTTGCCGAAGGACCTGAGAAAAGCTTCTATTTGCAGAAGTCAATGATGAACACCGAGACCCACAACTGGCCAAAGTATAAACAATAGAGCCGGTGGAATGCTCAGACGGAAGTGGGACAGTCACATCACATCCCTGCAGAAGAGGAAGGCTAAGAAGTGTGTAAGAGCCAGAGGTGGTGGAGGACTCCAGTGTCCTCCAAGCACAGCAGGGCAACTACACAGGCGAACTCACACTGGGTGTAACAGCATGCACAAGCCCAGTCCTCAATATGATCTCAGCATGGAAGGGGGAGCAAACATGAGGTCCCACCCTTCGCAGAGGAACTGTTGGCAATTGAAAGCTGCTGGAGATGGAGGGTCAGGTTTTCTCTGGAAATACAGCTCCTGGTCCACTGACCACACTGCAGTATGGTCAAGAATATGCAGACAGCACTGGCTGAACTTGATGGGGTGGAGGATGGGGCGATGACTCACAGATTGGATGGATGGGTAGGACAGTGACATTGGGAGGAATGAACGATAGGTAGGACAGTGACATTGGGAGGAATGAACATGATGGAAAAGTATTGTCCTAAGTTCTCAAAAAGCTAAGGAGGAATGACTCTGTATCCAGCTGATGTGACTCAACTGAACTCAGGATATTAAAAATCATCAATAAAAGGATATGAATGTTCCAGGGTGTCGACGTATGGTCCATAATGGTTTTTAAGGAAGAGCACACCAAACTACTTTGGTCAGGACTGTGCTGGAGTATGGATTTTCCCTGAATTTCCTCAAATAATTTGCTTTCTCTTTTCTTTCATCTTTACTACATTTTTGTTCTATTTGTTTTGTTGTGACTGTTGTTTTCCTTTAAGTTTTTCTTTGTATGCATGCATTGTGCGTGGCACTTCGTTACATAAAGACATTTTCTTTTTTCTTTTATCTTTTTTTAAGTTTTATTTTATTTATTTGAGTACAGAGTTGCTGTCTTCAGACAGCAATAGGGTGTCAGATCTTATTATGGATAGTTGTGAGCCACCATGTGGTTGCTGGGATTTGAACTCAGGACCTCTGGAAGAGCAGTTGGTGCTTTTAACTGCTTAGCCATCTCTCCAGCTCCAAAACAAACAGGGCCGGAAGTGGGGAAAGATGGGATGTGAACGACACGGGACTCAGCACCAGCTTCTTTTTATTTATTTTTTTTAAGTTTTATTTATTTCTTATATGGAGTATACTATAGCTGTCTTCAGACACTCCAGAAGAGGGCATCAGATCTCGTTACAGATGGCTCTAAGCCACCAGGTGGTTGCTGGGATTTGAATTCAGGACCTTCGGAAGAGCAGTCCATGCTCTTAACCACTGAGCCGTCTCTCCAGTCCCATAAAGACATTTTCATACAAGAATATGTTGTATTGTATTGTCTGCCCAATGCCCACCCTGCTACACTTTCTCCCTACTTCCCCCATCATGGTGGTTCCCTTTATTCTCCTAAACAGTTTTGTTTCTATTTTCGTGCATGCATACATACATACATGCATACATACATGATTTTATGTATCTATAGAAATCTAGGAAAAGAGAGAAGACCTATGACGTTTGTCTTTCTAAGATTGGTTTAATTTGCTTAATGTGATTCTCTCCAAATGACATAAATCTTTGATTTTCTTTAGGGCTGAAAAAATTCCATTGTCTTTGCATGCCACATTTTTCTTATCCGCCCCTCTGCTACTTACCTTTCCATAACTTACCTGTTGTCACCAGTGCTTCAGTTAAACACTGATGTGCGAATGTCTCTGTGACATGTGGTCATGGAGGCTTTGGACGGATACAAAGAACTTTTGTACTTGAACTGTTGAGAGTAAATTGGCAATGTGACACCCCATAACCCAAAACACTTTTCTCTGAAATTCCTTACTGTCTTAGTCCCTTTGGGGTATTAAAACAAGATACAGGAAGCTGGATGGTTTATGCACAACGGGGCTTCTGGGGAGCCACCTGGTTCTGATGGACTGCATGTCTTCCTCATAGACAAGCGTCTTTCTACATTTCTTTACACAGAAGAAGGAAAGAAGAATTTAAAAAACATCTTTCACAAGGGCCCTATCCTTGAGATACTGCCTCTTGATACAACTGCCTTGGTGGTCGGGATTTTAATGTATAAATCACAGGGAGGGACATAAACAGTGAATACATTTCAAAGGAGATTAATGTTGGTGCATTACGTCTCAGTAACTTACAAAATATTTTTATATTTTTCCAGTTTCAGTTGTCATCCCAGCACTACCCCTCCCCACACCCAGGAAACCAATATGAAATCCACACTGAATTTAGTTTGGTTGTGTGTCACTTCCCCTGAAGATCGTAACATCATTTGATGAAGGTGGTCTCTGCTAGCGTCTCAGCTGTAAAGTCATTTTTTAAAACCATTTCCCGCTTTGAGACTGTATTCCATTCCTCACAACATGTTTGAATTAATTAATTTATTTATGTCATTGCATTTATGGGCTCCTGCTTTAGGCAGCGTGTTATACCCTGTTACTATCTTTATTTCCATGTTCCAATTGTCCCAGATTTAGCCAATGGGAGCGCCTTCCAGCTCGTTTCTATGCTCCTTTGATAGAATAGATATAATTCTTTGAACACTTTAAGATATTTTAGGCTGATCTTATAATTTCCCTGTCTTATATCCGGAACCAACCATTTCTTTGAAGAAGTCAGGTTTCTGCTAGGAGAGAGAGAGAGAAAGGAAGAGATTGAAAAACAAAGATTTGGGTATTATATGTGCTCAGGGCCATGACAGTGCTATGACGTCCAGCCCCTCTACGTGACAAAGCTAGGAAACACCCGTCTCTCTCTCTCTCTCTCTCTCTCTCTCTCTCTCTCTCTCTCTTCTATCTATCTCTCTTTCTGTGTGTGTGTGCACGTGTTTGTGTGTGTGTGTGTGTGTGTGTGTGTGTGTACACCTCTCTATCAGCATGAGCACATTGGAAACTTTATGTTCCCACTAACACTCCCCCCCCCCCAAGGCAGGGTTTCACTTGGCTGTCCTGGAACTCACTCTGGGGACCAGGCTGGCCTCGAACTTACAGAGATCCACCTCCCTCTGCCTCCCAAGTGCTGGGATTAGAGGCGTGCGCCATCACTCAACACCTCAAATCCTCCCAGCATCTGCAGAGCATTGCTCCTGTCTCTCCTGCACTAGGACTTCTTTCTCCAGCAGTGAGAACATGGCCCCCATTTTCCTAGGTATGTTTACCCACTACATCAATCCTTCTATGTTTCCTGTCTTGTGTTATCCCCGATTGTCTTCTTCCCCAACCTTCCCTCTTGGGTTCTGATGGTATAGATTCTTTCAAAGTGATAAAGTCTTTCTCGGCTTTTGGTAAGTTTAAACTCTGAGTGCCAACTGGTGGTCACCAAATCCACCTTAATCCAGTGGCTTCTGAGTTTGTTGTCTCAGGCCCAAAAAGAATAAGGAAACGTGGACAAAAAGAAGAGTGAATGTAGACTTATTAAAGAAAGATGAGATTGAACTCTCAGGAGAGGCAGGGGCCGTGTGGAAGGAATATTGCCTTCTAGTAGTGCTGTCTAGTAGTCTTTGATGGATCTTATGATGGGATGGTTGGAGATTGAGTAGTATCTGCTGGGACTGGTCATTTTTAATACACTGTACAAAAGAATAAATAAATGAGGAAGGCTGAGTGTAGAGGCACACACCTTTAATCCCAGCTCTCAAGTTTGAGGCCAGCCTGGTCTACATAGCCTGTTCCAGGATAGCCAGAGTGACATAGTGAGATCCTGTCAATAAAAAACAAAATTGGGAAAACCCAACCCAACTTTCATAATGGCATAAAAGACTTGACCAAATTCAACATTTTACAAATGGAGATGTTGAAATGGTCGTCAAGCTTTTGAAAAGGTACTAAATTTCACTAAAAACTAAGAAAAATTTTAAATTTAAACCACGATGAGATTCCACGGTTATCTGTTAAGATGGGTAGAATAAAAACGGTCCAAGACAATGCCAGGGAGAGTGAGCAGTGAGCACACCTCCACGAGTGTGAACAGTGGGCCTCACACCTCCATGAGTGTGAGCAGTGGGCAGCACACCTCAGCGAGTGTGAGCACTGAGGAGCACACCTCCGTGAGTGTGAGCAGTGAGCAGCACACCTCCACGAGTGTGAGCAGTGGGCAGCACACCTCCGCGAGTGTGAGCACTGAGGAGCACACCTCCGTGAGTGTGAGCAGTGGGCAGCACACCTCTGCGAGTGTGAGCACTGAAGAGCACACCTCCATGAGTGTGAGCAGTGGGCAGCACACCTCCGCAAGTGTGAGCACTGAGGAGCACACCTCCACAAGTATGAGCAGTGGGCAGCACACCTCCGCGAGTGTGAGCAGTGGGCAGCACACCTCCGCAAGTGTGAGCAGTGGGCAGCACACCTCTGTGAGTGTGAGCACTGAGGAGCACACCCCCGTGAGTGTGAGCAGTGGGCAGCACACCCCCGTGAGTGTGAGCACTGAGGAGCACACCTCCGTGAGTGTGGGCAGTGGGCAGCACACCTCTGCGAGTGTGGGCAGTGGGCAGCACACCTCCGTGAGTGTGGGCAGTGGGCAGCACACCTCCGCGAGTGTGAGCAGTGGGCAGCACACCTCTGCGAGTGTGGGCAGTGGGCAGCACACCTCCGCGAGTGTGAGCAGTGGGCAGCACACCTCTGTGAGTGTGAGCACTGAGGAGCACACCCCCGTGAGTGTGAGTACTGAGGAGCACACCTCCGTGAGTGTGAGCAGTGGGCAGCACACCTCTGCGAGTGTGGGCAGTGGGCAGCACACCTCCGCGAGTGTGAGCAGTGGGCAGCACACCTCTGTGAGTGTGAGCACTGAGGAGCACACCCCCGTGAGTGTGAGTACTGAGGAGCACACCTCCGTGAGTGTGAGCAGTGGGCAGCACACCTCCGCGCTGCTGGTGAGCAGGAGCTGATGCTCTGGGCATTCTCAGAGTGTTCACTATAGCTATTCACGCACATCCTGTGACCCAGCACTTTTCCTCCCAAGTGTACCGCCCACAAAAGCGCATACATATTCACTGCAAGACATATGTCAGGATGGATATTCTAAGCAGCGCCCATGAGAAATTACTCTGATGCCAATGACCTTAGTTCTCTGTTGCTACATAGGACAAAAATCAGTTTAAAACCCAGTGACTTTGGAAGATAGCCCTTTTAAAATGTACTTCTTTTTATTTTGTGTGTATGAGTGTACATACATGCATGTGGACATGTGTGTCACATGCATGCCTAGTGTCCACAGACTAGGAGCCTAGTTCCTGGATATTCTAGGCCCCTGCCCACCCCAAGGCCTTTGCACAAATGGTTTCTTCTGCCTGTAATGCTATTTTTCTATCTCATCTAGTTAACTCCTGCTTACCCTTCCTGGGAGTCTCTCCTCAGACAGACCTCCTCTTCTCCCCAATCTAAAACAGTTTTCTTAACAGCCCTTATCCACTGCACACCTCTCCTCTGTAACACTGTGCTGGTTTGATTGAGATGTCCCCGACAAGTCTCTGTATCTAAACACTTCATCTCCAGCTCACTGCTGCTTAGGAAGGATTAGGAGAAGTGGCCTTGTCAGGAGGAGGTGTAGCACTGGGGAAGATTTCAAAGGCTTCCTGCCCCCTCCAATACACTCTCTCTGCCTCCTGCTTGTAGATCAAGATGTGAGCTCTCAGCTGCGGGGCCCAGCTGCCTGCTGTTGTGCCTTTGCTGCACCGTGATAAACTCTATCCTTCGGAAATCAAAAGGCCAATTAAACTTTCTTGCATACGTTGTCTTAATCATGGTGTTTAATCACAATAGTAGAAAGTGGGTAAGATGCTCAGCTCAGCTGTAAGTGTCTACCTACTTAGCACTCACTGAGCTAATCTCCATCCCCTGCAGACTGTGGATCTGCAAGCTTCTGTTCTCTGATACAGCCCTCACACCTAGAAGAGTGCAGCTGGCAAGAATTTGCTTTTCTTGAACTAATAGAAGTGAGTCTGAACACTGTCTGGAGGCACTGACGGTAATTTCAGCCATGAGGATGAGGTATGTGGTCATGAGGATGAGGTATGTGGTGGTTTGATAAGAATGGTCCCCAGAGGCTCATGTATTGAAATGCTTGGTCCTCAGTGGGTGGAACTGTATGGAAAGGATTATGAGGTGTGGCCCTGTTGTGGGGCAGGGGGGTGGTGATGAGCTTCGTGGTTTCAAAAGCCCATGCCCTTCCCAGTGTTCTGTCTCCTACTTGTGGAGCAAGATGCAATCTCTCAGCTACTGCTCCAGCACCATGGCTGCCCACCTGCTCCCCACCAAGATGGTCGCAAACTAACCCTCTAGAACTGTGGTCCCAAATTAAATGTTTTCTTTTATAAGTTGCTTTGATCATAGTGTTTTGCCACAGCAATTGAAGAGTAACTAAGACAAGACGTGAGGCCTCGTGGCTTGACACAGTTCTCAGCTCTGCAGTTGTAGCCAGTCTGGACTATCTGGATCCTCTTGTGTGTAGAGTTGGCTGCATGTATTCTGTGTTACAAAGCTTGATTCTAGCAAAGGTAGCATTGCCCTCTTGCTCTCTGACCACAAATAGCTCTGCCAGGCTCTTAGCTTGCTCTCTGATGAACTTGCATTGGGGGAAGAGGAGGACGGGGAGGGGGAGGAGGAGGGGAGGGGAAAGAGGGAGGGAGAAGAGGAGGAAGAGACAGACAGGTTGAATCTTGTCAACCTGCCTCTCTGCAGATACCCTCACATCTGCATCTTATGACTGGCTGGATGCTCTGAGCTGGGGTGTGCCCATGTGAGGCGGACAGGAGAATTTCTGTAGGTCAAAGGCTTCATGCAGTCATTCTAGACCTAATTCAGAGGTCTCCTCAGACCTTAGACCTATAAGGAATCAATGGACTTCTTGTCACATATCATAAGGAGTCTTAGAGGTCAAGCAGCCTAGGGTTCTAAAATTTCAACTCTGCACAGGGCCAAGTTCTTTCTATCCTTAATTCTTTCTTTCCTTCCTTCCTTCCTTTCTTCTTTAATCTGTGTGTTTATTTTTATAAATTTGGGGCAATGCAGCTCAAAGGTCAGAGAACAAGTTTTGAAGAGTTGGTTCCTTCCTTCCACCTTGATTTGGAAGCAGAATCTCTTGTTATTTCTGCTACTGTGCTGCATACACAAGCTTTGAATCAACTCTCCTGTCTCTGCCTCCCATCTCCCCATAGGAGCTCACTTAAAACAAATAGTCTCCACCTCTTATTTTCTTATTTAATAATTTATTTTGGATAAAAAAAATCAGACAGAGTATCCAGGCAGAGCTGCCTTCAGAGTCTCTGTGATCCAGGATAACTTTGAATACCCTACCCTACCTCTGTGCCTCCACATTCAGTTTGTTTGTTCTTGGGGCTGAAGTCCAGGGCTCTGAGAATGCTAAGGAAGCCCTCTGCCACTGGGCTCCAGCCCGGCCCTGGAAACCAATCCCAACACAGTTAGGTTAGTCCTTGGGGTTTTTCCTATGCAGAATAATATTCCATTTAAGAGAGATAGTGTAATGTACGCAGCTGGTTCTCCCACGACGAACATTTGTTGTCCAGTATTTACTATGAAGAACAACGGTGTGATGGATATTTTTGCACATAAGGCATTCCATGAGTGCATGAGGCTGAAGATAAATTTCTGGAAGTAAAATTGCTGGTTTATAATTATGTGCAATATGTTTTCTATAGAGGTCGTATCAATTTACAGCCCCATTCTTCAAATGTGCGTCAGACTTCTTTGGTACCTTAAGTAGAACACGGAAAAGGTGGTGGGTGTTTCCAGGGTTTCTGCATCAGGAAGCAAAGATGAAGGTCTTGGTGGTTAACAGCACACAACATTGTTGCAGTCCATGTCTGGCAGCGGCCAGCTGCCTGCAACTCCAGCTCCAAGGGATTTGATGCCCTCTTCTGGCCTCTGATGGCACTACACTCAAAGTCACAAATCTCCACACAGAGAGATGCACGTGAGCTCATGAGCAAACATATACATATACACACATATACAAACATATACACACACAAATAAAAATGTGCATAAAACCTAAAATAAATAAAGCAAAAGGTGTGTGTGTGTGTGTGTATGTGTGTGTGTTTAGACATGGTCTCACTGTCTCACTGTCTTGATGTCCTGGAACTAACTATGTAAACAAGGCTGGCTTTGAACTCACAGAGATGCTCCTGCCTCTGCCTCCCAAGTGCTGGGATTAAAGACATGCACTGACATGTCCAGCAGTTTTATTAATCTATAAAAAGAAAAAATAGGCAAACAAATCGGTAGTCTGTTAACCCGGTCATGAGGACTGGTTCCCACCTGAGCCTCCGATCCTGAGTCCCAGTGGACCCCACCAGCCCTTCCCCTCGTCTGAGGCTGCTAAGTTATCCATGTCCAGCCTCAACGTCAGAACTTAACGTGACTTCTGCAGCTTGGGTGTCCTGTCCACGAACTGTCCACTCCGTGTGTCTTTTCTCCCCATCGCCACCTGGCAACCTCCCAGTCCTCCCTCAGACCTGTATGAAGTGCCCTCACCCCAACTGAACAGCATTGTGACCCAGGGAGAGGGCACTTCATCCCAGGGAGAATTCTCAGCTCAGTCACAGCACCAGCCGCTAGGAACATAATCACCCGCTGGTGTACAGAGCCATATTGGGGCAGTCTTGCACTTGGTCAGAGTTTGACTTTGGTCAAGGTTAACTTCTCCCAGTTAGCCAGGATCCTTCTCCACCCAGGGTGGAGCGCTCGAAGTAAAGGTTAAGTTCATTGTTCCTCCAGGTCTAGGAATTCCTGAATTAAGCAGGTGACCCACCCAGCTGCCGGAGCAGTCAAGACGAGGACCTCCAAGAGAAGCTAGACAACTTCCACCGGAACTCAGCCTGGAGTCTGGGGGGAAGGGTTTGCCCAAACTGTTAAAAGGTCTGGCGCCATTAAAGTTTCCGGCTTTGATCAGTGAACATTGTCTTAGCCGCACTTCTTTTCGCCCCTCTTCCCTATTTATTCCTCAGCTTCTGTTCCAGAAACCCACTTCGTAATAGCTGCAGGCAGCTATGGAACCCTACATAATTGGCACCCAACGTGGGGCAACCTGGTACGGGAGAATTTCCTGAGGTAACCCTATCCAGCGAAGCTTCGCAGAAAAGGTGAAAAGAATTGGTATCCGCATGGTAAGCAACATAGAGGTCAAAACTAGCGCTAGTGAAAGTGGTGTCTATCGTTGTGAGTGCAGAAGGGATACGGTTTTTCAAGCAACTGTGTAGGCCCGGCACAGTGGCTGCTTGGGTTGAAAAGATAGGGAAATATGGGGAAGGAATTTGGTAGGCATTTGCCCAAAGCTCGTAAGAGCTGATTTCGGCGAAAAGAAAGGGGTTTTTAAAAATAGGCATATGTCCACAGCCTCTAAGAGCTGTTTAAAGAGGAAAATGGATGCAATTGCTTAACAAGCACGCTTAACTTTCTGTGTATCTTTCCGTGTTTGTCCCGGTGCACCGACTGTTTGTCTATGTGTATGTTTATGTCCTCTCTGTGTCTTTGTGTGAATGACTGTTTCATGTTAAAAAGAAAAATTGGTAAAGATTTCATCTGCTGGTAACCTCTTGAGCCAGCCACAGTTTGTGTGGGGATTGATTCAAAGCCACGCCGCGACAGCGCAGCTCACTCAAGAGGCAAGCATGGCTGGGGAAAAAGCCGCTCTTAAAAGCCCAGAAACCTCAAGATTTGGGAAGACTTTGGTTTGGCTTGTGAAATTCATGTAGTCGCTTTATACTTGTTTCTAATTGGTTTTAATGGTATAAGGCTTTACATTTCTTGACTAAAGAGTTATAAATTAATTGGTTATTATGTAAAAGATATAGTGTTCATAAAAAAAGGTTAGTTTAAAACTGGTAGTTTAGGGTAGTCGCCATTTTTAAACAACACGTGGCATGGTTAAAGCTGGTAGTTTAGGGTAGTCGCCATTTTTAAACAACACGTGGCATGACGCAATCCAGGAAATACAGGCCTTTAAGACGCTCCTAAATTGGCATGGTGTTTCATGTGAATCTTGGCCTGGAGATTGGACTTAATGAAGATTAAGATTTAAAATAATGTCTCTTTAATAAGTTACACTGTCATACACTTGAACATAAGAACTGGCAGACAAACCTTGTGTTGTAAATATGTGTTTGCCATTGATTTTAAAGAAAATAGATTGTTTTAAAATTGGGATTTGCTTCCAAAATTACAATTGTGCTCTAATATTGCAAGAAAACATTGAGTTACAATAAAAATCAGTGTGTCATTGGCTACAGTTTTCAGTTTGCAGGCTCATAATTCTTAACATTTTGTAATTATGATAATTTTGAGAGTGATACAGCTATGGGTTTTAGAGGCCCATTGCCACATTTCCACAAGTTTATAGGCTACAATGGTAGGAGCAAAATTTAACCCTCCAAGATTAAAAAGGAGATCTCTGTGGAAATGTATTTGATATCAAGTAGGTTCCTTTGACCATGGAATTACAGGTTTCTTTTGTTTAATCCTCAAAACACAGGTTTGGGTCTGGTCTTAGATAAAAGGCTCAGATCTAGTCCTTGCCAAGGACTAAAGGTGGATCCTAGGGCAGATAAAAAAAAATGTTTTGTCTCTGTTTCAATACTAGAAGTTAAGATCTTAAAATTTTCAGTGTATAATGTTCATAGAATGTTTGTTACAGGCCCTTGCTCCTATGGACTTTTAGAATTTTTAGGTAAATGGCTTTCAAAAGTTGTTAAGATATATTAATTGGCTTTATCTTATTTACCTCATTTTAAGCTTGCCACAGAAGGTCTTAAACCTCTGTTTTCAAGGTAGGAAACATTTGTTCCTTGCTTCAAGCAACAATCAAATTTATTATTAATGGTTGGTCTATTACATGACGAACATTTTTAGGCAAAATTAATAATTGTTATCCAAAAGAAAATTTGTACTATCAGATCACATGTTTATTCCTTTGTTTCTCCCTGCTTCAACACAGATACCTAAATTGGGTGCTATAGCAGCTATTTTTAAGATGTTAAAGGTCAAGCTTTTAATAATAGTAGATATATATAGCTCATGGTTTATAATTGCTTAAAATTGGTCCATTTTTAATACTGCTAATTCTTAATTTCTACAGTTTATGCAAATGTGATTCAAATTTCTAAGAACAAAGGATATGTTCTCTAAATGACTGTCCTTTAGGTATTTGAAATAATTTTATATTTTGTGCACATCAAATTATAAAGATTTGTTCTTGATGTCCTCAATTTCTACCTCTACCAAGTAATGGTGTTAATCCTAGAGGACTTAGTTATTACAGATAAATGATATTCATATTTCTAATTTAGAAGATTAAAAAATATGTGCATGTGACTAATGATTCATTTTTAGGCTGTCTAGTTGCAACTGCTCTAACAGAAAAAGCAACTAAAAATGCTATGTTTATTTTCTATAATTACATAGTTATTGCCTATGTTATGGGTTATACTTTGTGTTCCAACTTAAATTAATAAAACAATATCTTCTTGGTAGAGAGAAGAGAGGGGAAATTGTGTCCCTGTGCATATAATTTAAATTATGCTTGCATGTTTTTAAGAAAATTTTAAAATTTGGATGCCAAGAAACTCCTTGCTAAATGTATATGACATCTTGTAATTAGGTATATTGATGTCTAGGTAAAATGAAGGAATTCACTTATTGACATATGCCATGATCCTGATTAATATTGGGGAAGGCATGTCCCCTATGTTTTTTCCACAGAATGCTGCAGAAGATATGCTGACTGTGTGCTTGCTGAATGCCCAGACCATGGTAACATAAGATCTATATTGGGTATATGTTCTTGACTTACCTCAATTGTTAAATGTCCCAGGTTAGATAAATTGCCTAGCTTCAAGCTTTTAGACTTTGTGGGACAGAACATGGAGACTGTTAAGCTAGCTTAGGAAAAATTAATCTAAAGAAGAGTTAAAATGACTCTTCTCCTTACTGTGTTCAGCTGACTCAACCATTGACTGGTCTAGAAATAATTCCATTATTGAAGATTCCAATTTTGAGGATGGCTAACAATCTTCAGCCAGCTGTGTTAATTTAACATATAGTCTCCACTTTTCCTGAGAAGTAACAGCATATCTCTTGATTCACAAGGCTACCTCTCCCACCCCAAAGGCCAAGCTTTGGGCCCTTAAAGTTGTTAATTTGCAACTGAATTGGATACTTCAGGGACAAGTTAATCCTATTCCACCTTTAACTCTTGACCTTGTCTGTTAAGCAGACTGGCTGTCTCCACCCAGGCTCACCTGGATGGAGAGATTGCATGTCTGTTAAAGACACTTGCAGACCCCCCTGGCTTCAAAACTTACACAAGTGGATCTCCAAAGAGGGAGCCACATAGAACTCAGATCTATGTGTGTTTGTTTATGAACAAACATGGGTACCAGTGAGACGTGCGAGGCAAAGCACTGCATGGGGAGGTGAATTTCTGCTTCTGAGTCCCCAGGAAGTACACCTAATTGCATAGGGGTTAACGTCGAGAGGCTGTCCTTAAAATAATAAGGGAGCCTATTACCCCTCCTCTGAAAAAGACGTTATACAATATTTAAGAGGAATTACGGTCAATGCTTCCCCTCCTGGTTAAGGCCCGCCTTCTTATGAAGGATATTTATCCACTTGTTTTCTACCTCCTCGTGTTCTAATTAATAAAAAAAGGGAGGACATGTACAGAGCCATATTGGGGCAGTCTTGCACTTGGTCAGAGTTTGACTTTGGTCAAGGTTAACTTCTCCCAGTTAGCCAGGATCCTTCTCCACCCAGGGTGGAGCGCTCGAAGTAAAGGTTAAGTTCATTGTTCTTCCAGGTCTAGGAATTCCTGAATTAAGCAGGTGACCCACCCAGCTGCCGGAGCAGTCAAGACGAGGACCTCCAAGAGAAGCTAGACAACTTCCACCGGAACTCAGCCTGGAGTCTGGGGGGAAGGGTTTGCCCAAACTGTTAAAAGGTCTGGCGCCATTAAAGTTTCCGGCTTTGATCAGTGAACATTGTCTTAGCCGCACTTCTTTTCGCCCCTCTTCCCTATTTATTCCTCAGCTTCTGTTCCAGAAACCCACTTCGTAATAGCTGCAGGCAGCTATGGAACCCTACACGCTGGGATGGTTAACCTCAATCGGCAGCTTGATGGGCCATGGAATTAACCAAGAGGCACACACCTCTGGGCCAGCCTATAAGGGTGTTTCCAGGACTTTCCAAGGAATGACCCTTGGATATAATGAGCTCAAACAGAAAGGCAGCATCACCTGCGGGCCTTTGCTTCTTGTTAGCACGTGCTGCTGCCGCCGCAGCCGCAGCGGCCGCCACACTCCACTGAAGTCATACTCAGCTTCTTTGACCTTCTAATGAAGCACAGCGACTCTCAGGAATCTTCCAGGCCTTCTGCACCACATTGGGATAGCTGTGTGGTCATTCTGACTCAAGGACTAGGCAGATACCTATTCCCAGGCTACCCTTGAACTCCTAAGTCCCGATCATGAAGCCACTCTAAGTACACCCAGTTTTATAATGCATAGACGTTCTGTCTGTTCTGTTCCTCTAGAGAACCCTGCCTCGTCCACCCACTCGCTTGTCTCCCACAGTGTGCTTGAGCACAGACGCCTCCTCTTCCTCTTTGGGCCAGTGCCCTGCACATCGCGCCTGGCACATCACCTTCACAGGAAGTTAGCTGCCAAGTGTGGGAAGAGCCGTGTGGGGCCTGCTGGTAGTCAGTTCCCTTTTCCCTTCCAAGTGGGCCAGAAATACAACATTCCCGATGTTGATTACCGTCTGTATTTGTGGGATTTCTTCTCTCAGAATCTTCTCTGGTAAAAGCATTATCTTCTGGGCTGGAGAGATGGCTCAGAGGTTAAGAGCACTGACTGCTCTTCTGAAGGTCCTGAGTTCAGATCCCAGCAACCACATGGTGGCTCACAACCATCCGTAAAGATCTGACACCCTCTTCTGGTGTGTCTGAAGACAGCTACAGTGTACTTACATATAATAATAAATAAATCTTTTTTTAAAAAAAAATTATCTTCAATACCTATCATGATATGGGGGGCAGCAGGGGCTCCCTAAACATTCTCTGAAAAAAGAGTGGCAGATATCTGATCAAAAGATTCTCTACGACACAGCTGGGAGTTATTCCTGTGTGCTAGCCCCAAAGTTTGGATTCTCAAGTGACAATTCTATGCATTTTATTTACTTGTATATGGGGGGGCACAGATCAGAGCACAGTCATGAGGGGTGAGCTAGATTAGAAAGCTGAGGAAGGAAGCCCTGCCCTGAGTGTGAGTTGTCCCAGCCACAGGATATCGTCCCAGGCAAACTAAAGAGGCCGTGAGCTGAGCACCAGAATCTATCCCTCTCTGCTTCCTGAGCGTGACTGCGTGTGACTCAGCTGCCTCGTGCTCCTGCCACCATGACTACACCAGCCTGATGGACTGTACCCTCAAACCGTGAGCCAAAATAAGCCCTTTCTCCCTTAAGTTGCTTTTGCCTAGTATTTTTTTACAGCCTTGGAAAAGTAACTAATACCAAAGGCATGACCAACCAGCAACCCCGGCACTCGGGGGCTGAGGCTCAGGAACTGAGGTGAGTTTGAGGTGAGGCAAGCCGGTGGCACAAGGCAAGATGTCTGCAACAAACAAACAAATTCACTCCCCTGCCAGGACTCTAAACCTAATAGGCCAGTGAAAAAAAAGAGGAAAGGGGAACAGAGAACAGATAGGACAAACAGAAACACCACACAGGAATGATAAACTAACCATATTTGTAAAATCACATTAAATGGAATTAACCTATCAAATGATAGAAAATTTCAGTTTCGATCCAAGACTCAATGATATGCTATCTAAAAGAAGCAAATTTTATTTATTTTTTATATTTTTGAATTAAAAAAACAATTTTATTTTTTAACTATATTTTTTAAAGTTATGGGTTCTCTTAAGAGTCACAGATCTTATTTTTTGATCAAATGTTTGTTTTCCTAACATTCCCCTACATGATTCTATTAGTAAAATGCATGCAATATATTTGCTTACTAAAAATGGTAACTATTTCAAACTTTTCAGAACATATAAATTCTTATATAAAACTTATAAATATTCATAATAGTATATTCTACTTCACTTAGTTACTAATGACAGAGACTTGGGATTTCTTCATCTGAGTTTTCAAAAGGTTTTTTTTTTTCTCAATACATCCTGACCAAAGTTTCCTTTCCCTCCCCTCTTACCCAGATCAACTCTTCCTCCATTTCCCTGGCAGGCCTCCCAGGGATAGCCACTGAACACAGCACAGGAAGATTCACTAAGACCAGGCACAAACCCTCGCTTATATCAGGGTTCCTGGGAGACACAACGCAGAAGGGAAAAGGGTCCCAAAGGCAGACAAAAGAGTCAGAGTTACCCCCACTGCCCCGATTAGAACACCAAGATAACAATCTTAACGTGCATGCAGAGGACCGAGGTTAGACCCATGCAGGCGCTGTGATTGCCACTTCCGTCTGTGAGCCCCTGTGAACCTGCTTAGTTGATGTCTGTGGGCTGGAAACACATTTTATATGTAAAGAAATGAGGCTGGTAAGAGGAGTCAGAGGTTAAAGGCACCTGCCACAAAGCCTGCCTGCCCCAGAACCCACACAGGGAAAGGGGAGAACAGACCCACACACACACACAAAGCTGTCCTCTGGTGTGAACACATGCAATTTAAGGATTAAAAAAGAAAAAAAGACAAAGAAACAAGTTAAAATGAAAGGATGCCACCCCAACACGAAAGGGAACCATGTGGTCACAATGATGTCAGATAAAACAGACTCGGCGAGGGGCAGGTAACCAGAACAGAGATCCCTTCAGAATCTTCAGCTCATCAAGTGGACATAATGGCTCAACTGTTTAAGTCTCTAACGATGGTTTTAAATGCTGGATCCCAGAAGTGATAGAACCACAAGGAAAAATGGACACAGGTCCAGCTCTCTTCAGATGATCACTGATTGAACCAGCAGGCAGAAACTCACAGAACTCTAGGGGACCACCAGCAGCTGGCTTGTCCTGACTGACAGTTACAGGCCACTCAAAACCCGCAGCACACACAGTCTTTCTAAGAGCGCTTGGACCCGTTATCAAAGCAGGTCATATTTCCAGCAGAAAGCAATTTAAATTGTTATTAAAATTATTCAAGCCATACAATGCATAGTCTCTAATCACACTGGAATCACATTAGGCACCATTTACAAAAAGCTCTCTAGAAAGCTTCCAAATATTTGGAAATTAATTAGCAGTAGCGTATTTATAAATAGCTTGTGAGTGAAATAAGAACTTGAAAGGAAAATTATGAAGTATTTTGAGTTGGATGAAAATGGAAACACGAACTAGGCAGTTGGCACACAGGGTAATCACAGCACTCAAGAGGCTTATGAGGTGCAAGGATTGTGAGTTCAAGGCCAGAGAGACTCTGTCTTAGAAATAAACAAATAAAAAATAAAATATAAAGAAAATATGACATCTTAAAATATGTGAGACATTGCTGGATGCATAGTACTTAGAACTGTTTTGTTGTTGTTCGTTTGTTTGTTTTTGAGACAGGGTTTTATGTAGCCCAGGCTATCCTTTAACTCACTATAGCCAAGGATAACCTTGAACTTCTTATCCTCTTGCCTATACTTCCTGAGTGCTGGCACAGGCATGTACCACCACAGCTGGTTTTGTACAGTGCTGGCAATTGATATCAGAGCTTCGTGGATGCTGGGTAAGCATCCCACCAAGTCAGGCACACCTCAGCTCTGGTACCTATATTAGAACTTCTAAAAGGTTTCAAATCAATGCTAGCTTCCATCATAAGATGAAAAGCCACATAACACAATATAAAACTGGAAGTAAAAAGAAACGGAAATGGGGAATAGAAGGGGGAAAATAATCAATAAACTAAAAATAGGTAAGTGCAAGTCATTGCTGCCTGGACTTTAATCCCAGCACTCGGGAGGCAGAGGCAGGTGGATCTCTGTGAGCTCCAGGCCAGCCTGGTCTACTGAGTGAGTTCCAGGACAGTCAGAGATACTTAGTGAGACCCTGACCTAAAAATAAATAAATAAATAAAATAAAAATAAAAAATAATATCTCAATATAGATGTAAATATAGATTTAAAACAGGTTCAATAATTTCTAAATTCAACAAGAAGAAATTTAAAACAATAGCTAAATATCAAACTGAAAGGGTTTTTTTTTTTTTCTTTTGTGAAATACCAGTAAACTGACAAACTTCTCACAAAGTATCCTGGTAGGCTTTCTGCTGCTGTGATAAAGCACCATCACCAAAAGGAACTTGGGGAGCAAAGGATTTGTTTGGTTTAGAGTCTGGATTACAGTGTTTTATGAAGGGCAGGCAAGGGGAACCTGGAGGCAGGAGTTGAGGCAGAGGCCATGGAGGTGCTGCTTCCGGGCCTGCCCCCATGGCCTGCTCAGTCTGCTTGCTTACACCTCCCACACCCACTGGCCCAGGATTGACACCACCCACAGCAGGCCTTCCCACATCAACCACTCATCAAGAAGTGCCAGGCCAAGGGTTTGATGTTATTTCCTCAATTGAAGTTTCCTCAAAACAAACAAACAACAACAACAACAAAAAAAACTTAACCTGCACAGCACGCTAGTCAAGAGAAATGGATGGGAAACTCAGACTACTGATATTAGAAATAAAAGATGCAGCTGAGCAGTTGTGGCGCATGCCTGTAATCCCAGCACTCTGAGAGGCAGAGGCAGGTGGATTTCTGAGTTCGAGGCCAGCCTGGTCTATGGAGTGAGTTCCTGGACAGCCAGGGCTATACAGAGAAACCCTGTCTTGAAAAAACCAAATCCAAATCAAAAAAAAAAAAAAAAAAAAAAAAAAAAAAAAAAAAAAAAAGGAAAAAGAAAGAAAGAAAGAAAGAAAGAAAGAAAAAAGATGCATTGCCCCAACAGAGTCTAAAAATCTCAGCAACAGAAACCAGAGCAGTTTAACAACTGTTAAGGAAACTTTCCCATCAGGGAAACCTATCCTCACCCTAATGTTGGCCTCTGACAACATTTAAAGGAGGAAATTCTTCCAGACAGGTGGATACAGGTCATGCTAAATGTTCATGACCTGAGTCAGGTTCTTTCTTTTTAAGATTTGTTTTTACTTTATGCAGAAGAGTGTTTCCCACAGGAGTATCAGTGTAGACTGAGGTGCCTGTGGAGACCAGAGAGGGTGTCAGATCTGCGGAACTGGAATTACAAAGGGCTGAGCAGCCCCATGCATGCCAGGCACCATCTTAGGGTTCTGTGTAGGAGCAGCACACGGATCTTAACCAACCTCTGAGAATGTAAGCCAGGCCCAATTAAATGCTCTCCAGAATGAAAGTTGCCATGGCCACCATGTCTCTTCACGGCAGTAGACCACTATAAATGAGTACAAAGTTCCTGGTGGTAATTGTTGCAAATGTGGTGAGACCAGACTAAGTTGTCCTCTAACCTAAATACACACACACACACACACACACACACACACAGAGAGAGAGAGAGAGAGAGAGAGAGAGAGAGAATAAATGTTTACAGAAATAAAAGGAAGAACATTCTAGAACATTTTTGATAGAAAGTTCCAAAATGATAAAGCTTTTGCCTGTTGTTTTTTCTTGCATTTATTTATTTATTTGTTTATTTACATATGTGCCTGAGAGTCAGTTCATTCCTTCCACCATGCTTCAATCATCAGACTTGGTTGCACACGTCCTTCCCCGGGAATCTTACCATCCGTTGACTGCTCTATCGGCTGTTGTAACTCCAACACCAAACAAAAGTCTCACAAATGGTAAGTAAAATTAAATAGTGACTGAAGGAATGCGTGCGAAAGCCCCGAGTCAGGGAAAAGTACGGTTCACAGGTTCATCAGAGAAAAGACAGCTCCCAGTGTGCACTGGGACGACACCAGGAGTCTGCGACCAATTGTTCCAGTCTCCCCGCAGAGCTCGAGGAGCCCCAGAAGGGTTTTAGACGAAGGTGGATCAGATTTACATTTGAAAAGAACGCTGACAGCTGGAGAAAGCCCGGAAAGATTGGGGCTTAAAAACTTGGACTCTGCAACAAAGGAAAGTTAGTGACCTTGGAAAACTCAGTGCAGGTGGAGCTGGGAGACTGACTGGAGGGGGCTGGAAAGCCAGTGTCGCAGACGACACCACTCTAAGCAAGGCCGCTCCTTCCGCCCTATGTCTCCAGGGAAACAGGCCCAAAATACACTTGGCTTAAAAAGTAACAAAGACAGGTTCCTATGCATATTCACACCCAGCCGGCTTGCGGCTCACCGGGCCATTCCAAGTCTGTTCAAGAATTGCTCGCCCTGACAGAGGGAAGATTCATCGCTCTCAGCTCCCACCAGATGCCTTCCATCACTGGAGGAGAACGAACAAAGAGAGAGTGCACTCGGCAGAAAACACCAAGTGTTCCCTTGCAGCTCTAGCCGGCCTCTCATTCCGACTGCGCAACCCCGAGCCCAAGCCAGAACATGCAGGCAGTGGGACGTTCTGGAATAACTAAATGTCTGAACTCAGGACTGAAAAGTTGAGTTTTCTCCGGCCATAGGCAAAACCATGGGCAAGCAATGTAACTTCTCTGGGTGTCCATCTTCTCAAAAATGAAGAGAAGACACACATGCCCTGCCCTACTGAGAGATGTCAGGAGGAGACAGACAGGCAAGGAAAGATCTAGATTTTTGTGAGGCCAGAACTCGCAGAATTTTAGTGAGCTCCTTAAGAAGAAGAAGAAATGAGCACAGCTGGAGAGCGGGGTGCATGCCTGTCACCCCAGAGACAGGAGGGTCTCTGAGGAGGAGGCTAGCATGGTCTACAAAGCAAGTATCAGGAAAGCCAGGGAGAAATCACCACAGGGAGGCACAGGGGAGGTAGAAGCACAAATGTACAAAAGGAGATACAAATCTGAACATTTACTTAAAAAGGAAAAAAATCACAGCCAAAGCCCCAGACCTGAGTTAATATATACGGAAAACACCACATAATCTTTGTTTAAAGCAGGGTCTGGCTATCACTCAGGCCTCAACCCTCAGGCCTTTCAAGAAGCTGGGATGACAGAGGGACTCCGCTGTGCTGGGCTAAGCGGCACATTCTTCAATCTTTTCCTTTACTGTTTGTTTTTTATTAATGTGCACCTTTATCTGGGTGAGTCTAAGCCACATTTGTGCAGACACCCACGGAAGCCGAAAGAGGGCACTAGATTGTAGGCATACATTTTTTGCAACCTACTTTTAATAAGGGTTCAACCTCTCCTCTAGCCCACTACCCAGCAGAGGCAGTGGAAGAGGACCTGCTCAGCAAGAGTTCTTTAGGAGCTGAGCTCCATCTTCTGTCTTAGCAGTTCTGTCCTGTAGCAAACACCAAATACGACTCAGCAGCTGCAGACCAGCTCTCTGGGCAGGCAGAGAGCACACACAGACGGGCAGTGACAGTCCAGTCCTCTCAGCAGGCAGGCACCAGGTACAAACACCAACTAGCCTGAGGAGAGGTCTCAGAGACCTCTCTGAGGAGAGGAGAAGCCGCAAGGTGCTGAAGGAGCCTCACAAGCAGTTCTTGGGCTAGTTGCCCTCAATGGGCCTTACCACAAGCTGAGCTCAGTAACACTGTGGAAGGTGAACCAATACATGCAAGTCTTTAGGAAGAACACCGAGGCCGTGGAGCAAACCAATGCTCAGTGTCGTCTCCCACTGTCCGAGGGGCTGTATTTATACTCCACCCTGGGTCCTTGCACGTGTCTGCTTGGACATCACTGACATAACTAACTTCCCAAATAAACTACAAGTTTCCACTTTACTGGATTCCCTGGAGCTGGAAGTCACAGGTAGTTGTGAGCTGCCCAGTGTGGATGCTTGGAACCAAACTCAGGTCCTCTGGAAGACCAGGAATTGCTCTTGACCTCTGAGTCAATGAGATCTATCCTATCTTTCTAAGTTCCATCTTTAATGACTCTTTAATGACAACCACAATTTTTACATTATTTTCTATGGAGAAAATAGGAAGCTCATTAATTTTTTCTCTCTCATGATTGATCAAAATGTGTTATTACAGTAGTGCAATCCTTATCTTCAAGGGATATTCTACAGCCCCTGGGGGTTCCAAAGCTGCACAGAGTGCCAATCTTTCCATAGATAGATAGATAGATAGATAGATAGATAGATAAATAGATAGATACACATACACACAGAGACACACACACCTATGATAGATTTTAATTTCTAAACCACTCACAATGAGACGGATTAGAGAGGACCACCTCTTGCTGAGTGAGGTGTTGGACTAGCAGCTAAGGGGCCCTGTGAGATACTGTTAAAATGCTATTAAAAATATTGGCAATAAGCTTTTATTGTAACTATCCCATTTTTTTCCTTTTAAAAAGCTAAGATGGGGACTGGAGAGATGGCTCAGCAGTTAAGAGCACTAACTGCTCATCTGGAGGTCCTGAGTTCAAGTCCCAGCAGCCACATGGTGGCTCACAGCCATCTGTAATGAGATCTGATGATGCCCTCTTCTGGTATATCTGAAAAACAACTACGGTGCTTACATATAATAAATATATAAATCTTTTTTTTTTTTTAAAGAGAGATGGTCTCAAAAGAAAACAAGAAAATCCAAAAAACAAAACATATAAAAAGAAAAAAAATCGCTAAAAAGAAAATTAATTTTTAAAAAAGCTAAGATGGGGGTTAGGGCAATACGAGTCTCTAATTAATGGTTTTTACACCCTTCCCTGGCATTTCAGTTGTCTTGGGCAAAAGACTCTCCTCCAAGCAGTGCCGCTGACTGTCTGCATCCCAGCACCAGCCACTCCCTAGCAACCTTAAGGAGCTGCACACAGCCACAGCTGCTTGCTGCTGACAGGCAGTGCAGGTCTAGAAGGCACTATGCGGTTTGTGCCGCTTCAGAACAGCTTGCACCAGACGTTTCACCTTCAGACCTCGGGGGAGCTCTAAAGACTCTACAGCCACTTCCACTCAGGCCGGAAGAGGTCACCTGCCCTGTGGTGTAGGGAGGGCCGGGCTGGTGTAAGTGCGTCCTCTGCCTTTATTAGGGGCTGCTGTGACTGGTGCCAGCGGGGCTCGGGGTCTGAAGGAAGGACTGTCATGTTTAGCAGATGGCCTTGACCTGCTCCCTTATGGCTTGAATCTGAAATGTCCCCCAGAGCTCCATGTTTTTTTAATACCTTGTCACAGATGCCAGCACTGTTTTGTGAGGTTGTAGACTCTTTAGGAATTGGGGCTGGCTGGTAGATGTGGGTCACAGATAGGCGAGTCTTTGGGACTTACAGACCAGCTTGACTTCCAGTTATCGCTCCTGCTTTCTGCTTGGTAACCGTGTGAACAAGCCTACACCACAACCTGTCACAGAAGAGCCACTCTGCCATGCCTTCCTAGTTGTGACCCAGCTCCTCTGTTTCTACTAGGTGTTTAGTCACAAAGGGGAGGACAAACCTCTTTCTAGCTACATGAGCAGGCCTTAGGTAACTTTGTGAGTCACTAGGTAGACACCTCCCTGAGCAGACCCCTTCGCCAGGCTGTAACATCAGGCCCAATAAGCGGCTTCCCTCCAGTGGCCTTTCCTTGCCTACTTTTGACCTTCACAATTAATAGAATAAGTGGAGTTCGTAACACAAAGAGAGGGTGACAGACACGGCAGCAGAGCGGTGTCAGTGGGCACAGCAGTTGTGGGAGCTGTAGCTTCTCAAGTCGCCTTGAGAAAACAGCTAGAGTTCTAGACAGTGGTCAGGCCTGAAACAACAGGAAACAGGTGTTGAGAGCTGAGAGAAGCTTAAAGACAGAGTCGCAGGCCCTGGTCACTGGGGAGAAGCCAAGTTTTAAGGGTCAAGGGTCTCAGTACCCTGGTTCCAGAGATGCAATACTTGTTGCTGTAGAGCTGATGAGTGCAGCGTGTACGTAAAGTCGCCTCAAGAACAGAAGCCGCGGCCTCTCATCGCTGCTCAGTCAACAGTGTGCATCGCCTGCCAAGTGCCAGCGCTTAAAAGCCAGGACATTAAGCCCTCAAGATGTGCCCATAAATTTCTGGATTCTAATTCTGTAGCATAGGCCCCTAACTCTCAGGGCTTAATGGAGTCCCAACCCCTAGACCTTGAGTGCTTAAAGGCCAGGACTGCCAGCACTGAGCTAATGTTTCCTCACTGACTCACAATTGATCCTTGTATTTTTCTTTTCTCTTCCTCTTCTTCCTTCTCCACCTCCTCCCTTCTTAAAATAAGTTTCATGTAGCCCAGGCTGACCTCAAATTACTTTGTAGCCTTGAATCCTCCTGCCTCTATCTCTAAGCACTGGAATTACAGGCATAGGCCATCATAGATTTTTAACTATAACTTCTATATGCGTAGAATAAAAGAACCCTAGCCAACAGATTAGTATCATCAACAAGATACTAACAACTAATAATAAACCCAGGAAGAGTTATTTGAAACTACAGATTTCCCAACCAGGTGGTGGTGCACGCCATTAACCCAGCAGAGGCAGGCAGATCTCCAAGTTAGAGGCCAGCATGGTCTACAGAACAAGTTCCAGGACAGCCAGGGCTACACAAAGAAAACCTGCCTCATAAAACCAACCAACAAAACAGAACTATACGGATCACCCACTGGTAAATTAGTGGCATGAGCATGTGGGATAATTAACTACTGTCCAATTGGACTTGAGGCTCCCTCAACCGGGGAAAATACATGCTTGGTACCGTAAACCTAGTTAAGTCCAAGGCTAGGACGTCATAGTCCCCAGAAGGGAAACTACTATTGTTTTGTGGAAAGACACTTCAAACTACCTTCTAAATGTTAGATTATATTCGTTTATATCCATGTCTTAGGCAGGATTTATTGTTGCTATGAAACACCATGACCAAGGCATGGAGAGGAAAGGGTTTATTTGTCTTATATTTCCATATCACTGTTCATCACACGAAGAAAGTCAGAACAGGGCAGGAACACGGAGGTAGGAGCGGATGCAAAGGCCATGGAGGGGTACTGCTTAGCTTGCTCCTCGTGGGTTAGTGCTTTCTTATAAAACCCAGGACCACCAGCCAACCCATAATGGGCTGGGTCTTCATCAGTCACTAATTAAGAACATGCCTTACAGCTGGATCTCATGGAGGCATTTTCTCAGTTGAGGCTCCCTCCTCTCTGGTGACTCTAGCTTGTCAAATTGATGTAAAACTATCCAGCACACATAGGTTGGTACTACTTATTGCCTTGGTCATAGATGCTTCTTTCTATAGTGGGCAGTTAATGCAAGATTCATAAAGTGGTCAAGGCCCTGAGAAGAGATTGTTAAGTGCTAAGAAGACATCTATATTACCACCCCCAAAAACTTAGGGCTCGCTGCGAAAGAGGACTCTGGGAGAATGTTGTAGACCGGGGGAGTGCTGGGAGATGCTGTCTTCTGGACATGTCATGGTTCTGTCACTCATTAAGTCACAGCAGCTGTGGCCACCTGCACACAGTGGGACCCATCAACATTCTAGCACACACAGATGAGTAGCACATGAGCGCCCCCCTCCACTCCTGAGGAAATCCTTGTAGCTGATGGCTACTAGGGGTAGGGGGACATTTCTTTTGGGGTGTGGGTATGTGCTGATGAAGCAGCCTCCATCTTAGGCTTTACAGCCATCTGACAGTAAAGACGAAGTGGGCTTGTTCTTGTTTGATTAAACCTGTTTCTCAAGAACAGGCTATGAGTCGGGCGGTGGTGGCGCACACCTGTAATCCCAGCACTCTGGGAGGCAGAGGCAGGCGGATTTCTGAGTTCAAGGCCAGCCTGGTTTACAGAGTGAATTCCAGGACAGCCAGGGCTATACAGAGAAACCCTATCTCAAAAAAAAAAAAAAAAAAAAAAAAAAAAACTAAATCCAAAAAAGCAAAGCAAAACAAAACAAAACAAACAAAAAAAACAGGCTATGCCCCATCTGTAAGCTTAACTACACTGCCTGTTCCAGGAAACAGCACCCATGTCTTTGTTTTTAAAAGTTGTTATGACCATTTTCTTAGTTTCTACTGCTGTAAAGAGACACCACGACTGTGGCAACTCTTATAAGGAAACATTTAACTAGGGCTGGCTTACAGTTCCGAAGTTTAGGCCATTATCACTGTGGTGGGAAGAATGCTGGCATGTAGGCAGACGCTGCTGGAGAAGGAGCTGAGAATTTTACATCTGGATCTATGGACAGCAGGAGAGAGACAGACAGAGACAGAGACAGAGACAGAGAGACAAAGACAGACAGACAGACAGACAGGCACTGGGCCTGGCTTGAGCATATGAGACCTCAAAGACCACCCCCAGTGACACACTTCCTCCAACATAGCCACACCCACTTCAACAAAGCCACACCCCCTAATAGTGCCCATTGGCCTATGGGAGGCATTTTCATTCAAACCACTACAAGCATCCTGGCTATTATGACTGCCTGTTGTTATGACTACCTCATTATGCTCTGTTTCTGAAACCCCACCTGATTTTCCATCAAATTCCCCTTTTGGAAGCCCCTTACCCTGAGCTATAGAAATCTTCTCTTCCCCACATCCAATGCTGACCTCTCAAACCCTGCCTTAGGGAGAAGCAACTTATGTACACAAATTTAAAAAAAAAAAAAAAAAGCTTGCTTTACTTAAGTTCTTGCCTTAATTAATTTGGCCATGATGATTTAGGTTGGCGGTCATCTAATCTTTGGTAACCGTGACCCATACCATGCATATGTCTGTATGCCCATTAGGTTATTTTTTTAAAAGCCAGGAAAGTGAGGGGGGGGGTGGTGAAAGGAGATAAGAGAGGAAAACAGGGTGTGGGTTACAAAAATACATTACATTCATGACTGTTAGTATTTCTATTACTGTGATAAACTCCCAAGAGAAAGGCATCTTGGAGAGGAAAGGGTTTATCTCATCTTACAGTCTGTAGTTCATCATCAGGGAAAAGTCAAGGGAAGAACCTGAAGATAGGAACTGAGGCAGAGGCAGTGGAGTTGCTACTTGAATTTGTTCCTGTGGTTTGCTCAGCCTACTTTCTTACAGCATCTAGAACCATGAAGCCCAGAAGCTGGACCCTCCAGCATCAATCAACAATTGAGAAAATGCACCATAAGCCAAGCCCACGGGGACATTTTCTCACTTGAGGTTCCCTCTTCCAAAATGATTCTAGCTTGTGTCGTTAACATAAAACCCAGCCAGCACATGTATAAAGTTGTCAAAGAATTAAAAACAAAAACAAAAACTTAGACGATAAATTATTTCTGGAAATTTTCTGGAATTTCCTAAATTTAGGACCCTGGAATTTCCTAAATTTAGGACCGCAGTCTCCCTTGTTAAAAACAAACAAACAAAAAAAAAAAAAAAAACAACAGTGAAGTGGGAATTTATGGAATTGCTAGCTTGAATTATTATTTCAGGACAGTTGTTAATGTGGGGGGAAATTCTTCTCAAGCTTTTCTCTATGATCAATGACGTCAAGGATTTTCAGATTATTATGTGCAATATCTTTTATATTTCCCAATTCTGACGCTGGGCACCCTAGGTACAAAAGATCTCTGGCACATTCACATCAGGTTTATAATTCAGTGCAGTGTGGAAGCGAGGCTGACCCTCGGGGCCATTTCTCCCCTGGAAACACTAGTAACAATACCCATGCATTCAAGTTATGTTAATACATCCTCCTAGACTCAAGTTCTTCTTCGAAATGCCCGCCAGCCACTTCAGGGTCCCCAGATCCCCGATTCTGCGGTTGCAATATCAGACCATCTACATTTTACCAGTTGTATACAAATACGACCGTTTGAGTGTGGCTACGGCTCCTTCCATGGCCACTTAAGCCGCCTGGGTGAAGGGAGTCCGGAAGACCAGTCACCCGCACCCCGCACCGGCTCTCGGTGGGCAGGAGCCCAACCCCACGCCCGGGTCTCCGCGGGCCCAGCTCCCCTCCCGCAGAGGAGCCAGACTTCCGCCGACCTGCGGAGAGGTCCGGTCGGCTTAAAAGGCACCGGCTCCGGTGAGCTCGCCTCTCACTTCCGCTCTGGGAGCCGGAGATCTCGCGAGATCTCGCGACAGCGAGCGTTCTCGCCCCGCCGGGGTCAGCCCGGGTCAGGGCCGCCCCCCTTCCTCCGCCACCGCCTGCTGTTTGTGCTGGGTCCTGGGGTCGCTGCTTTTCCATGGACTGTTTTGCATTAGCACAAACAAGGCTACGTAAGCCGCTGGTTCTTTCTGAAGTACGGCTAGCCCTAAAGATTCGGGCCGGGAGGCGGTGACCTGAGAGGCCAGGTCACCCGAGCGCTTTGGGTGCGTCACCCTGGTCTCTCTCCGTGTAATCGGGTCCTCCACAGCCTCGGGAACTCATGAAAATCCATGTTTTTGCTGTGCAGCTGTGAACAGCTTGCTTAACCATTCTGAGATTCCTTCTTCAGCCGATACATGGATAATAGTAATTTATCATAGATATATTGGGTTAGAGGAACACTCCCTGTTTATTTCACAGTACGCTCTCAGTAAATGGGAACTACAGCTATTAATTCTTCTCTGTCCCCTTATGCGTCCTACTTCGTGTGGGAGGTGCTGAAGCCACACGTGAATGAACGGAGGAAGAAATCAAATAAATCTGGCCAGACACCAGCTGGCCACCACCTCCAGCCCACTCAGCTGTTTCCTCTCAGATCCGGTGTCACTCCAAAGGGCTCGAAGAGGGGCATGACTGTTTGTCGTCTTTTCCCCAAACATTATGTATTAGTGTCACTAAAATCGCATACAAAAAAAGGTGTGCAAATCTTAAAGGTGCCTGAAGTTTTCACAAAATGAACACACTATGTAGAGTAATACCAGTTCCTAGTGCCACGGCCCCATCTAGCCAGTCCTCGCCCCTGCAAGGGTGACCACTGTCCTGCCTTTTGATATGAATTTGTTCTGCCTGCTTTTGTAGGATTTAACTGGATCCTATAGTCTGTATTCTACTGTGACCTCCGAGATCTCCTTGTGTGTTCTGCCTTCAGGGGGAAGGGGCCCCAGGGAGTCACCCTTCCTGTGGGCAGGCCTGCTACCCACCTCAGTGTCTCCTGCCTCTCTGAGGCAGGCCTGAGTTCTAGGCTCCTCTTCTGCCTGACCCTCTCCATTGGAGGTGACAAAGCACTTGAAACATTTTCAACGCATCCGCTGGGGATGTACTTACTGAATGATAGGATGGCCATGCCCAGCTAGCTCCGTGGGCTCCCATCTGGGGTGCTAACCCTCCCCCAGCGAGCCCCCATTCTCCCGTTGCTTAGCTGGTATGTGTGGTGGGGTGCCGTTCCTGCCAGCAGTCTGGAGTTCACCTCACTCTCCCACCCCACTACACTTGGCTACTCAATCCAAGACCCTAAACAGAGACATCCAAAAGATTCCTGGGACCACACAGCTTAAAGCACACGGCTCAGGAATCCGGAAGTCCCACCAGGAGGAGGCAGTGTTGTCTGACAAAACTAAGTAGCTCTGTCAAGAAATCCCATTACATAGATGCTATTAAAACCCATGCAACACTGATAAAAACAGAGCTCCCAAAAATGGAAATATGTAAATCTCGCTCTTCACAAATGTGAAGTCCTTAGGAGTCCCACTCAATACAGACATGAATGTCTGTCTCAGTATGACCATTCGGGAGCTGAACAAAGACCTTTTGGCATAATATCTCCAGAGTAATTGTAAGTTACGTATGATGGCATAGGCCTGTAATTCCAGTTCCCAGAAAACACAGGCAGGAGAATTAGAGTTTGTGGCCATCCTGGAGTACACAGGACCTTGCCTTTAAAAAGAATTCTGGGGGAAATGGGCAGGATGACGAGGTGGCTTAGGTTGAGGGCACTGGCTGCTCTGGCAGAACACTCAGGTTCAACTCCCAGCACACACATCATCACTTGCAATGTCTATACCTCCAGTTCTAGGGGGTCTTGTGCCCCCTTCAGGCCTATACTGGGATCAGGCAACATGTGGTGCATAGACATAAATGCCGGCAAATATATACACATACACATGCACATGCACATACACACACACACATGCACATACAGATACACATGCACATACACATACACACACATATACATGCACATACACATACACATGCACATACACATATACATACACACACATACACATACACATGCACATGCACATATACACACACATACACATACACACACATACACATACACATGCACACACACATACACATGCACATACACATACACACACATACACTTGCACATACACATACACACACATACACATGCACACACATACACATGCACATACACATACACATGCACATACACACACATACACATGCACATGCACATACACACACATACACACACATACACATACACACATGCACATACACACATATACACACACATACATACACATATACACACACATACATATACACACACATACACAAACATACACATACACACATATACACACACATGCATACACATACACACATACACATACACAAACACACATACACACACATATACACACACATACACATACACACATATACATACACATACATACACATACACACACATACACACATATACACATTCACATACACACACACACATACACACACATACACATACACATATACACACACAGACATACACATACACACACATACACACATACATACACACACACATACACACACATACACAGACATACACATACACACATATACATACACACACAGATACACACACATACACATACATACACACATGTACACGTACATGCACACACACATGCACATGCACATACACATACTCATACACATGCACATACACATACACATACATATACAAGTCTTTTTAATTAAAAAAAAAAATTCCAGGAGTAGGACTGGTAAGATGATTCAGTGGGTAAAAGTGATTGCTACAAGTTTGATGACCTGAGTTTGAACCCAGAACCTACCCAAAGGTTGAAAGAATCAACCTCATAAGGTTGTTCTCTAACCTAAATACATATACATACACACAGAGAGAGAGAGAGAGAGAGAGAGAGAGAGAGAGAGAGAGAGAGAGAGAGACAGAGAGAGAGAGAGAGAGAGAGAGAGAGAGAGAGAGGGAGACTGGAGAGATCTGTAATGGGATCCGCTGCCCTCTTCCGTTGTGTCTGAAAACAGCTACAGAGTACTCATATGCATAAAATAAATAATTCTTAAAAATGTTATTAACAATTCAGGGAGATGGGTGCTTTTACTTGCATATAGCAGGGCACATAGGGAGGCCAGAAAAGTCATGTTGTCCCGGTCATAAGGGAAATGAGAAATAGAATGAGCCCAGCCCAGTCGCCTCATAGGCAGAGCCCAGAGCCTAGGGTCGGCCCAGATCCAAACAGAGGAGACAACACATAGGTGTGTGTGAGGCATGGTTCACTGGAGATGAGACAGGCAGGGACGGCGCAGGGAAGGACATACGATAAACTTCAGAGGAACTCTGCGTGCCAGGGAGAGCATGAGAGTGATCATGGAAGATGGTAGAGGACCCCAGTGGTGTGCCCAAAGGCCTGAGTGTGGATGCACGGGGTGGGGCATGGGAGGGGGCGTGGGGGGCATTCAGCTGCTCAGTATCAGCCCTCCACTCCATGCAAGAGAGTTCTCTTAGTGGAAATGTCCTTAGGGGAAATTGTTCCCCTGGCCCTTTGCAGAAGGTTACAGTCTAAACCAATGCTCCCCCTCAGGACCCTGGATCTTCACAAAGTGACTCACAGAGTTATCAGGCTTTATATATATATGTATATTATATATATATATTATACATATATATATATATATATGTATAATATATATATATTTCACCACAGAAGCAGCAACAGGCTGGGTCAGGGCTGTGGGAGCTGTCTGATGGGTGGCTGTGGTCATAGCCATAGCCGTGGACGTGGACGTGGATGTGGACGTGGCTGTTTGAGGACTCAGCTGCTGCAGCCTGCTACCCCATCTCCTCCTTAGACTGAACTTGGTGGAAGTTTCAGGTGACTGATTTTCTTTGGCTCCTACCTACTCTCAAGATTAATGTTTGTTTGTTTGTTTGTTTGGTTGGTTGGTTGGTTGGCTTTTTTGTTTGTTTGTAAGACATTCTTGGGGCTGGGGAGATGGCTCAGTGGTCAAGAGCAGTGGCTGCTCTTCCAGAGGCCCTGGGTTCAATGCTCAGCACCCACATAGTACCTCACGACTGTCTGTAACTCCAGTTCTAGGGAATCTGACACCTTCACACATGCAAGCAAAATACTAACGCATGTAAAAATAAAAAACAAATCAATTAATAAAAAAGAAGACATTCTCATCCACCCCAGGATGACCCAGGATGCCCTTGAGTTTCTGGTCCTCCTATCTCAGTCTCCCAGATCCTAGTATTATGGGCACCATTATACATAGTTTTACATGGTGCTAGGAATTAAACCCAGCCTTCAGGTCTACTGCGCAGACATTCGACCAACTGACTTACAACTCTAGGCCACAAACCTGAATCTTGAGGCTTCCCATCAACTCTGGGAGTTACTCAATATCATTCAGGGAATTCTTCTTCCTTGTAAGTGAATCAGACTCCATCTCTGTTGTCTGCAATTAAGAGCCTTAATTGGTACAAAGATCCAGTGAGAGCTTCAGTGGGAGGGCGTGGCATGTTACAAAAGGGGAACCAAGAAGGCTCTGATGGCGATGGATTAAAGAGGGGGGAGAGAAGGAGGCCATTGTAAGGCCTGAGAGGTTCGGCGAGCACAGACTCGGGAGCAGGATGTCCGTCGGTGTGAATATGGAAGAGAAAACAGGCAGGAGCGTCCATGCGTCCACGGTGACAGCAACTGTGAGGCTGGGTGGCGGGAAGATGATGTTACAAGAGAACAAACGTCATTTACTGAGAACGGACTTAAAGGGCACAGGCCCTCACTGACTCAGCAAATTAAGTGTCTGTTGTATACCAGGGACTGAGAGGTATCCAAAAGAAGAGCTGTGGGGAAAAGGGACTCCTTTCTTTGATGAACAAATTCATAGCTAAATAATGAATCTGCATTAACAAAGCTAGCTTTGGAGTGCTGCACACACACCAAAACACACCTAGCTGGTGGGCAGAATTTCAGAAAAGATCTTTGGAAGGACAGTTGGGCCATAGACAGAGACTAGCAGTCGTTTCCAAAGATGTTCGTTTATTCATTTATTCAATTATATTTATTGAGCCTCTACTAGGTACTCAATTCCATTCCTTGTATTAAAAACACAGAGCTGAGGCTGGAGAGATGATTCAGTGTTTAAGAGCACTGACTCCTCTTTAAGAAGTCCTGAGTTCAATTCCCAGCAACCACTTGGTGGCTCACAATCATCTGTAATGGTATCTGATGCCCTCTTCTTGTGTGTCTGAAGACAGTGGCAGTGTATCCACATAAGTAAAATTTAACTAAAATAACTTATTTCACTGAGAAAGAAAGAAAAAGAAAAAAGAAAGAAAGAAAAGAAACACAAAAAGTATACACACATACACACACACACACACACACACACACACACACGAGCTTTTGTGGAGTTATTGATATGGAGAGAAGAGGCACAGAGGAGAGCTCTGGTGAACTTGATGTGAAATGCAAGCCTCTGTGACGCCAGGGTTTTCAATGCAAAGTTCTGGAAGGGCAGATGTCACTTCCCAAATGGAAAGGATTCAGGAATTTCCCTAACGCTCCAAAAGGGAATGGGATGGGTTCCAGCCTTTGCCCTGTTTCTTTTTGAGTCAGTTCATTCAGAAGTCATGATGTAGGTAGAACCAGAGGATGTGCAGCATCCCTGCTGGAGGCAAAGGGGACTACGGAAGAGCAGAGGATGCCCAGTATGGAGGACGAGAGCTTCCACGTGAGTGGATGAAGTGGCGGTGGCAAGAAGAGAGAAAGAAATACAAAAGGAAAAAAGAGAAAGTGAAAACTGTAGTTTGTGGGGAAATTAAAGGTGAGGCCATTGTTTTCTCTTTTTTAAAAGATTTACTTATTATATCTAATACACTGTGGCTGTCTTCAGATACACCAGAAGAGGGTGTCAGATTTCATTACCGATGGTTGTGAGCCACCATGGGGTGGCTGGTATTTGAACTCAGGGCCTTCAGAAGAGCAGTCAATGCTCTTAACCACTCAGTCCCAAGGCCATTGTTTTCTATGCGGGTCAGTGATGACCAATAGATCGTATGGCTGGAGAGATGATAGACTGACCAGCACAAAGATAGTTGTTTATATGAGAAAACATATTTCTTAATACTGTCCACTGAGAGTTCTGGACGCAGTGGTACCCCAAGAACACTGAGTTTATTTAGAGTACACACATCAGTTTCTACATTTCATCTTCCATCTAGAGGGGAAAACGGGAAAACAGGGCTGCTTGTCAAAATGACTGGTGTTGGAGCTGGGGTGGAGAAAACGGCAAGTTATAAAATAAGGACGTGCCGGGCAGCGGTGGCGCACACCTGTAATCCCAGCACTCGGGAGGCAGAGGCAGGCGGATTTCTGAGTTCAAGGCCAGCCTGGTCTACAGAGTGAGTTCCAGGACAGCCAGGGCTACACAGAGAAACCCTGTCTCGGGAAAATAAATAAATACATAAATACATAAATTTGTAAATAAATAAATAAATAAATATAAAAAAAGGAAGTGCTCAGTAAATTGACAGAGACACAAACTAGTTTGGCAGCTGGAGCAAATCGAGGGAATTTTAAGCAATGGAATAATAAATAAATAATAGGGCGATGAGGGAAAGATTTAACATCTGAATTATTGTTGCCAAAAAGGCATGGCCCACATCTGATCATGAAGAAACAACAGACAAACCTGCATGGAGTGGTGTCCCACGATGCAACCGGTCTGCAATCTCCTAAATTGTCCCGGTGGTGAAAGTAATGCGTTGTAATTGTGTCAGATGGAAGGACACTGGAAAGACAGAATTCAGTGGGAGAATATTGCAAGGCTGGAGCCTTTTGTTACAAAGGGCAGCAGGTCCAAACGACTGAAGTCTGAGGAGGAATGGGAGTCGGGCAGCAGGGATGCAGCAAGGCGGATTTCCTGGTTGGAAGCATCACGCCATGTTAGAAGGGGAATGTCTATTTGAAGAACGCGTATCCTAAAGCACTAGGGATAATAGGGCTGCATTTGGGGCAACTTACTCAGTGGTTCAACAAAGGCACGCGTTTGTCCTCTGCACAACTATCCTAACATTTCTGTATCTGTTTCCAGAGGCAAAGGGAGGGCTGGCAGTGTAGCTCAGTGGTAGATCCTCGCCTAGGATTTGTGAAGTTCTGGATTCAGTCCCTAGTATCTGGAGTGCAAAGCCAGCAGAGAAGAGTAGACAGTCCCTGAGACAGAGCAAGAGGAGAACCAGGCAGAAGGACATCCATAGACTCCAAAGGGTCATGAGAGAGGGCAGCAGCCGCACAGTGGAGACCAAGGAGGCTGAAGCTCAAGGAGGAAGCAGGGCACTTTTAACCAGTTTTCTGGGTTGCTCCTTCTGGAAGCATCGTCATACAGGGAAATAATTATTCCATCACCCCACACACAGACAACACCAGGTACCCCCAGACTTAAGGGCTGTCTTATTTTCTATTCCTGTGAAGAGGAACTATGACTACGGCAACTTTTATAAAGGAGGCCATGTACTTGGGGCTGCCTTGCACTTCAGGAAGACCCGGTGCTGGAGATGTAGCTGAGAGTTCTATATCCGGATCTATAGGAAGGAGGGGGAGGGGCAGACAGAGGCAGAAACACAAGAGAGAGAGAGAGAGAGAGAGAGAGAGAGAGAGAGAGAGAGAGAGGTGCAAGGATAAACGTATAAATATAACTGAGTCCATTGAGTGTTGCATGTATGTTTTGTTTTGTTTTGTTTTTAGGGCTGGCCAGAAGTAATAGCACAGTGTGGAGCTAGAGAGCCTGCTCAGTGGTTAGGAGCAAGAACTACTCTTCCAAGATCTGGGTGTAGGTTCAACACTCTTGTTACTGCAGCTAACAACTGCCTCTAACTCCAGTTTCAGGAGATTAAAGCCCTCTTCTGGCCTCCGTGGGCCATTGCACATACACACATACAGTAGTTGTTACACACCTCTGGGTTTTTTTGTTTGTTTGTTTGTTTTGTTTTTTGTTTTTTAAAAAAAGGTTCTGTATGTAGCCATGGCTGGCCTAGAACAAGATATTTAGACTAGGCTAGCCTCAAACTCATAAATATCTAACTGCCTTCTCTTCGATGGTGTTTAAACCCTTTTCAAAAATATAGTGTGACGCTCACTTTTGAACTAAAATATTCGTGTATGGAATCATTACGGTGACCTGGTCAAGTAGGCTCATTTTAAACAGATGAAAACTGCTGATAAACAGTAAACAAATAGACCACCTATGATCCCTCAGCTGAAATCATTCAGCTCTTTAGTGTAAGAAAATTCAGCTCTGATTTCTTACATTAAAGGGAGACCCTGTCTCTTGCTATGTTTGGTTAATGTACCCTTCCCCAGTGTGGAGCAAATGGTAAATCAGTAAATCAGCCGCTAAATATTCAACCACTTCATTTAAAGGGATTCCATTGAGCAAATATGTCGTTATTTATGTAACCATGTTTCTAATTTAGGACTTTTACATTAAGCTTGGGAAGGCTGGGCGTGGGGAGTGATCGTGGGGCGTGGAATGACAGGTCGCACATCCTGAAGTCAGAGCTTGCGACCTTGTGAGGTTCAGAGAAGCTAGGTCACTAGGCTGGCTTTTAGGCACACGTGCAGGCAGAACAAGGGGTCAGCAAGATCGTGTCGGGCAGAAAGCAACGAACCTGCTTGGTAGGATTTTGGGATCGACGCGAGTCAGAGTGTGTGGGATTTCCAAGAGGAAAAGGAATGAGTGGAACCCGAGACCCAACACGCATCAAACCTGGACCCTCTGCTCAGAGGCGCACAGCACAGGCTCGAAAGCTGATGCTTCTCCAGTCAGTACCAACAGAGGGCGCCATGTCCTCAGTAGTTTGCGGTGGGCGGTTCCCAGCTGCCAACCAGATGTGAGTAGCTGGACTGCGGGAGGCGCGAAGCTTTACTGGAGCCCCTGCAGACTAGCCCGCAGGATAGAGAGAGAAAGAACGGCAGGGGACAGGGTGGTGGCAGAACGCTCCAATGGATTCTATGCAGACTCCCTGACTGTTTTCCTTGGACAGAAAGAGGGAACCCTTATGCCCAAAGAGGGCGCCGTTTTGTGACTTCCACAAAACATCAGTTAACTTGCTGGCGGCTGCCCTGTGGTTGGCTCATCAAAACCAAGCTGGGTCCATTGGTCAGGGCGTGGGGCCAGGAGAGACCCACGCGGCAGCCCTGCGGTGGAAAAGAGAATAGGCCGCAGGGGCCTTGAACTTTTTAAGTACACACGCCTTGGATCCCTGATGTTGCAACACACACAGGCACATGCAGCTACAGCCTGAAATTTCAGATGAGGACCCTGGGGTCAAGGACACCCCCAGGATCTCACCCTCTTGATGTGCCTGCTGTCCCCCGCCCCCAGGCCTCCCGGAGTCTCCAAGATAATCCTGCTGTGCAGAGCTGTAATTGGCAGCGGACTGGACCAGGCAGAGGCCGGGCGGGTGGCGCAGAGGCGGTCAAGGGGTCTTAATTGCAGGGCAATGACTAGAAGTCTGGGTTTCAGCGCTACTGGGAGTGGAGTGAGACAGGCCTCTTAGCTCTGCAGGCCGGACAAGGAATAGCCAAAGGGGTTTGGTTGATTATTGGAAACTCCTTCCTTGGAAGGCCAAAACGGGTTCAACAGCAGGAGGAGGACACCTCAGAAGAGCTGGAGTAGGGGAAAGGACAGATTCCAAACTCCCCACCCCAGCCTCAGAAACCCTGGTTCATCTTGTCCGAGATTCCTCCCTTGTTCTGACCATCCTCTGCTCCCCTTTCTGCCGCCCCCGTCACCCCCCTTCTCATGTCCCCAGGGCGCTCCCACCCTGGGGAAGAATGTACCCTTCTAGCTCACCCTTGCCATGGTAACGGCACACCCCCACCCCCGCGCACCACAGCAGCAGGGCCTGGCCCTGCGGGCGGCGTGTAAGGGGCGGGGGGGGGGGGGGTTGAGGGAGGACATCTCCTAGGCCTGCGGACACACCTCGGCTGCTCTGGTTGCCAAGGCAACCGGGGGCGTTGCGAAGTGCGCATTCTCGAAACAGCAAAGGGTTGTCTTCGGTACCCCTTACTCGTCTAATTCACTCTGGACAGGATCCAGAGAGGGATTCTGGGGTGTCCCAGGTTCTGTCCTCAAGCAGCTCAAGCCCTTTCAGAAAGAAAGGGCCCAAGGGCCCCAGAGAACCTAGCACCTGAACAGGGATCTATCTCCCTGTCGCCAGCCTGTCCCCCTCCCCCAGCAGAACTCAGGGCGAGCGCTGGCAGCAGGAAGCTGGGAAGGACCGGGAGGTACGCAGGCCCCACAGTGAAGCTGTGATTACAGGGACCTGTCCCTCCCGCCCCCGGCTCCCACTCTCATTAAGTCATTTTTTCCCCTGTTGGAAAGTCCCCGTGCCTTGAGCACAAGGGATGGGGCGACCGCAGGCAGCTGCCGGCAACCACATGAGAGGGGGGGATGGGGAGGGAGGAGGGGGGCTGCGACTGGAGCCTGGCCACTCTCCAGGGTGGAAGGCCCCCTGCGGGAGGCGAGCTGGGGGAGCATTAGCCCAGAGAAGGATGAAGGAGCTCAGAACAACATGGCCTTGACCTTGCTTCTCGCCCAGGTACCGCACAGCTGGCAAGTCTGTCGTTCAATGCCCTTCCGCTTTAAGCCCCCTGGCGACTGAAAAGTCAGAGCCTGGGTTTTCGTCCCACTCCAGCGGGCCATTTCTCCCTGACCTCTAATCCCAGCACTGTGTCTGTCCATCAGTACACCGGCCCCATTTGCAATTATTTAGTTCCCCGCCCCCCTTCTTTCCCGACATTAGACCTCAGTTCTGCCTTCGGGAAAAAAAATTAATAATCTAATGGCCCTCGAGTCGAAAGTGCACAGGAACCAGGGAGGTCTTTTCTTTCTTGGAAAGATCCCTGGTCACTATCTGTTCCCATTCCAAATATCACGGCGGGTGATTCCCAAGTTCTCCAGCCCACCTTCGCCCTGAGCTTGCATTAAGTTCAGAATCCCATTTCCACCAGTATGTTATTCCCGCTGCAGGCTCCAGCCAGTGCGCGCAAGCGCAGCACCCACCCTCCTCCTACCTGTCTTGCCTCTACCTCCTTTTAAGGCATCCCATAGGCCACTCTGCTATGATGGGGTCTAGCCTTGTGATCCAGGTCAGGGAGGCTGGGCGCTGGTGGCTTGGGGGAACAATAACTTTGTCCTTCTCTCAACTTTACTAGCATACATCAGACCACTGGTTCTGACCACGGGAGTCCCTTGAGGCTCGGTGTCCAGTCTCCTGCCCCCACTCTGCCCTAGGCAGCATGTTCTGCCGTGTGCAATTTCCCCCTTATTCCCAAACTCCATCCTACAGCTCACTTCCCCAAGCTCTGAAAGGCAGAGGAGGTCAAAGTTAATGCTGTGGTGAATGCTATGAGGGCTGGGAGTCTCCTTTTACCCTCCAGTTCCCCTAGCACACCTCTTCCTCCCTAGGATGGGAGGGGAGAAGGGGGAACCCAGCCCCTAGAGCTCTCTCCAGGATGAACAAGAGGAAAGGAATGAGGCAGGTGTGTCTGTCTGTTCCTGCCTACCCCTCCTCCCTCGGAGACTCTCACCCACCTGCCTGTGGGACTGTTTGGGGGAGGGGGAAGGGGAGAGAAACCCAAGTCTCTACTGAGGCGACAGAACTGAGCACTGGAGCAAGCCGGATGCCTTGGGCGTGCCTAGGGGCTGCGGCAATGCAGCAGTCAAAGGGCAGGGAGCCGAGAGCCAGGTAGTGGGTCCAGTCTTCGATCTGGAAAGCCAAACAGAGATGTCTAGTTTCAGAGTCATCCTCCTCAAGGGATAGGAGCTAGGACACGTTGGGTGTGGGTGGGGTATCTGTGCAAACTGGCCTTTGGAGCAAGACTTTGTCTTCACTTGGTTTATCAAGATGGATTCCATTAGGCGATAAACGGAGGCGTTCGTTAAGTGGGGTAAACTGAGCCACAGGCCTGGATGACATGGATAACCCTATGTAAACCAGATCCTACGGGTCTGCTCTAGAAAGTCATCAGGTTTAAACCTCAGTGACTACAGCATGGGCCCCATTTCTAGCTCAGCAGCGTCCTGGTGGAGAGGTAAGAATGCAGGATGGGGGGCAGGGGGGTCACCTGCTAACTGACACCCTCAGCTGAGGCTCCAGGGGAATAAGGGGCTCAGGATGGTGTGCTATGCACCCCTAGCTTTCCTGCCTAGACTGCAGAGCCCAGCTCCAGACATTGGTGAGTCTGCCACCACCCTATTCTGGGCCGCACCTCCTGGCCCCACCTGCTCCCTGGGGCACTGGCTGGGTTGAGCTGGGTCTTGCCCAGGATTAGTTCCCTTGGAGTGCCTCCTGTCTCTGCCATCGGCGGCTGCTGCTGGGTACAGCCACTCGTCCTGGCTTGTGGCAAAGGGCTCGGGGACAAAGTGGGCGGTTAGAATTCTGGCACTGAGGGCTCTGGATCCCTGGGTCCTTGTAGACATCGCTAATGCTGTCATCCAAAGTCAGGCCTCAGCTAAGTATTAGTCGTGGTCTCCACTGACATCCTTTCTCCATTTTGGGGGATGTGTGGGAACCAGAGCACAACTGTTGTCTGCTTAACATTCTCTACAGATTCCTGTTCAATAAAACCTGGTTTGGGGGCTGGAGAGATGGTTCAGTGGTCAAGAGTGCCGACCGCTCGTCTGAAGGTCCTGAGTTCAAATCTAAAGATATATATATATAAATAAATTTATTTATATATAGATAGATAAAGATTTATTTATTATATCTTTAGATATATAGATAAACAGAAGGCTGTAGCTGCCTTCAGACACACCAGAAGAGGGCATCAGATCTCTTTATGGATGGTTGTGAGCCACCATGTGGGTGCTGGGATTTGAACTCATAACCTTGGGAGAACAGTCGGTGCTCTTACCCACGGAGGCATCTCTCCAGCCCAGCCCTTGATTTTTACACTCCAAACACAGAAGCTGCTCTGACGATCCTTCAACAGGTGGCGGTCTCTCTCCCCTCAGAGCCTTGGGTTCCTTATAGCCTGTTGAGAAAGCCCTTCCCCACCTCCCAATAGCTCTCTCACCTTGCAGGCCACAGCTTGTCTATCACAATTCAGAAGTCTTCCTGGCTGACAGTGTTAGTGGAAAGGGCTCTATTTCCCACAAATCAGTGTATACAGGGGCCCTGATTAATTTTCCCCACAACCCATAACATTGCCTGGAATAACCTTGTTTGTGTGTTTACTGGTTTATTGTCCATGTCCATGTCCCTCAATCAGCCTGTAAACTTCGGAGGCTTCTTTCCCCCCCAGAAAGTGTCACAGAGAGCACAAAATAAATATCCGTTAAGTGAAAGACAGGAGCAGAAGCCTTTGGAGGAGGAGTAGGGCTGGAGGCCTTAGAAAGTCACTTCAGCCTGATGACGCCCATTTCTTCCCGGTGCCCATCACCTGCAGTGCACATGGCCTGCCACTCCTGGGGAAAGGGGAGAAGAGATGACCGGAGACAGGCCTGCCAGGCTGGGCTGCTTTGGTGACATGTCCTAGGTTGTGGGGTAGTCTCCGCTATCAGCCCCAGCTGCCTGAACTAGGAACAAAAAGAGGGGAACCCGAGGAAGTGAGCAGAGGGAGGTCAGTCAGCTCTGGACTGTCTGGTGATTGCAGACCCTGGGGCTGTAAGAGCCCACCACCTCTCTCAGGAGGCAAGGCTGCTGCTGCCTGGCCCAGATCGCTAGCGGCAGAAGCCAGGCACCGGGAGAAGACCCGCGATGGAGACCCAGAGGAGCTTGGACCCGCTCACTTGCAGACGCTGACCCACTCGGTGATGCGGCATTCCTCGCAGACCACGAAGCAGCACCAGTGGAACCGGCAGTGACAGCGCTCGCTGCGCGTCTGGCGCAGGATGTTGTGGCCGCGGCCACAGCACATGCTGCCGCAGCCGTCGGGACCCGTGCTGCTCTTATTGCACAGGCGGCCCACAGTGCCGGCCGAGTCCAGGCGCGGCTCGCGCTCACAGAAGTCGGGCGATTTCTCAAAGTAGACCAGGTCGGAGTGGCTGGCCCTGCGGCGCAGCCCTGGAGTGCCCGGTGCTGGCGAGGGTGCTCCCGCGGGGCCGGCCTCCAGCTGGCCACCGTTGCGGTTGTGCGGCCGGATGAGCGTGGCGCGGTGGAAGCGGTTGCGCAGCAGCGCCCCCACTGTGCGGAACTCGGGCGTCACCTGCCAGCAGGTCTTGAGCTGGCAGCTGCCTGACGTGCCGTGGCATTTGCACTTTCGCCGCATGTTCTCCATCACCGCCTGCAGAGGGAGGCACCGAGAGAGATGAGGAAGGCGTCCGGTGTCCCAGCCCTTCTCCAGGCCACAGAGGCTGGAAACCGGCACCCATTGTACAGAAGCAAACACTGAGGTCTGAAGCTGGGGCTCAGAACTTCTTCTGCAGCCCCCCACCCCCATCCCGTTCACCACTTCCTATCCCGCTAGGCCCTCGGGGGAATTCCCGCCTTCGAGCTCCTCCCCGCCCCCTCCTTGCCAGCCTTTCTAGCAACTACCTGCATGGGGGCCCTTGGGCCTGGTGGGGTTCTTGCTTCCTGAGTCCTGGGGATCCCAAATCTTCAGGGAAATTCCCTCTCTCCTTTCCCCAGAGCAAGGAGATACCTGCTCCTCTACGCCCCAACCACAAAGCCTTTGGCCTCCCTCCAGGCAGTGAGTGAGAGAGCCCCCCTCCCCAATCCACGCTACCTCCACTGTCCCCAGCCGTGCCCGCCCTACAGGTCTTTGCAGGGAGTTGAGAAGGGGAAAGGACAGGAAGTAAGGAGACAATCCCCTCCCATTATACCAACTAGAGCTTACTCTGCTTATACTGAGTGACAACAGGTGCCAAGGATTCCCTGAATGCAGACTAGAACCCAGACAGCCAACTGGACACCCCTATGGGAGCAGAGGAGGTCTCAGGTCTCTAAGGAAAGCCTGCTTACCACTTACCCAGTAGTCAGCTTATTCTATAATAATCTCCTCCATTGAGCCCCTTAGTGTCCCTCACCAGGCACCTTCCCATTGCAATTTGTCCATGTTCTCCAAACACACACACCCCAATTTGAATACTCTTAAGGAAAGCAAGGATCTGGGACCTTCAAAACTGGCTAAGAAGGTTGTAAGTGAGAGTTGCCACTGCACTGGGTCTTAGGGGGCTGCACAGCCTGCCTGTGTGGCCTGTGGTGTCAGTACCCTGTGGGAACCTCCCCCCAACTCCACTCCCCCCCACCCCACCTTCCCTCAACACACCAAAGCTTTCCTGGGCCAACAGCCCCAGAACATCTGCTTCCCACAGGCTGCAGCCATTAATTAACCAGTTTAACAAGGACAAGGCGGAGGCACTTTGGGTCTGGGCTGGGGTTGGTATCAGGAGCTTGGGAAAGAAGCCCCGTGCACAGAGCATGACTGGTGGGAGCTGGGCAGGACCCACCCTCACTGTAAGTCAGGATGGGAATTGCTGAATCAGCTGCGGAGAACAAAGATCAACTGAAGTGGGCTACCGAAGCCAAGGGGCGGAGCTAGAGGAAGCCCGGAACTGGGCTGAGCAGACGGGGAGGACCAGAGGAGGAATCAACCTACAGGAAAGTGCTGAGATACAGCTCCATTGGCTGGGGATGGAGCCTGCCTCTCTGCCGCCTTCCTTTCCCACCTTCAGCGAGGTTCTGAGTCATTCGGTGCCTTGGTTTCCACATCTGAGCACGTGGCTATTGGGAGTGCTGACATCATAGGTATGCCTAAGTAGGCTGAGAGCTCAGTACAAATGCCTAAACTGTAAGGTTTGATAAATTCAACCAGCTCTCTTTCCTTTCTTCTGCGTTTATGTGTCTGTGTGTATATGCATTATTAGTGGTGTTTTCTTTTACGCTTTAAGATAGTATGAATGGCCCAGTCTGTGAGAATCCCCTCCTGGGAGACTGGACAGGAAGCCTAAACCGGTGATCTCAGACTCCTAGAGCCATGCAACGGTAGAGCAGAGACACACGATGGCCGATCTTGTTCAAAGTTCTGACTTCCACAGGGAAGGAGACTGTATTAGCCCTGGGCCTGACTGCCTGTCTTCTCCTTTCTCTGTTGGCCACCAGAGAAAATAGAGAAGAAAGTTGTTCCGGAGTGGGGTATGTCTGCTCTCTAAGGCAAAGGCTGTTTCAACAGTGGTGGCACCCCACGGCGTCCTTGCAAGCTGAATAGGAGAGTACTGAGAGGTCAGCGGGCCAGAGTGATTCCTAGAAGGGGGAGCTACCCGGGTGGATGCTGAGCCCACCCCCACCCCACTCCACCCCCGCCGCCGCTTTGCAGCACAGCAAGGGGGGCGTGACCGTGACGCTCACCTGCCTGCCCACACGGTTGTTGTGGAGTCTCATGCGTGCGTGGATGTCTCTGTGAGGCTCTCGGGAGTCCAGAAAGTCCTTAGAGAAGCGTTCTCCGAAGCCCACATCCGGACTGCAGCCACCCCACTCCCAGGAGTCCTGCAGGCCTGGGCTGGCAGGGGGTATGGCACGGTGTTCCGGGACCCCGTGGCTCAAGCCCTTTCCGCGCTGCAGCGCATCCAGCTGCAAGCGGTGCAGCTTCCGACGGAAGGCCTCTTCGTCCCCACGCCTGGAGGCGTCGCAACCGCAAGCCTTCAGTTTACCCAGGGCGCACGCGTTGGACACTGCATGCACCACCCCGGCAGCAGCTATGGCGTAGGCGAAAGCACTCTCTCGAAAACCTGTGGCAAGCAGTTGGAGAGACGGCTCAGCAGTTAAGAGCTACGAGCAATGGCTGCTCTTCTGAAGTCCTGTGTTCAATTCCTGACACCCCCACCACCATGGCAGCTCATACCTGGGCAGTTGGCAGCTATCTGAACTCTAGTTCCCCCGGGGATCTGACACCCTCACACAGACAGACATGCGAGCAAAATACCAATGCACCAAAAAATAAAGAGAAAATTTCATTTAGGAAAAAGAAAAGCAGAGTTGAGATACCAGAAAAACTTGGTCGTTACAGTAGGCAGGGGATATGATATGGGAGTCCAACAGATGGCTTATTAGCACGCTGTGAGATTGAGTCCCTGGGGCAGGAAGGGGGTGGACAGAGGAAAAGGGAATTACACCCCCTTCCCTTTTTCATTAACACCTCCTTAGCAAGTTTGGAATTTGTAAGTCTAGATCTCTCCTCCAGGGCAGAAAGCACCAGGCAAACACATTCTTTTTCAGATCAGCCACTTAATCTATTACCTTTCCAGGGTGATATCTGCAATTTTAAAATAGCCTGGAGAAAGAGAGTGATGTTTAACCCAAAGAATAAATTACAAGTGATGGGATTCCAGACTACAGAAGATGCCAATAGGCACGGGATAAGACCAGATCATCTGCCCTTAATGTGTGCTACTCCAGAAAATGGCCTGTTGTATGCTCACTTTAAGCACAACCTGGAATCCTCCTCCCTGATCCTTTGTTTGTTTGTTTGTCTGTTTGTTTATTTATTTTTAATACTGGTCGAAAGGACATGGCTGAAAGCAGGAGCTAATACCTTCTCCTCCTACCACAGCCATCCTGTCTATGTCCTATCTTGGTCTGCTAGAAGCAGCTGAAGGGTGGTGCAGGTGAGCCCAGTGGTCTAACTGGCCTGTTTGCAGGGCTGCGACCTGAGTGGGAAGGCAGTCTGCTTTTCATTAGAGGCTCAGAGGGCAAAAGAACTCTCTCTCTGATTGAGACACTCAAGGGCCCTGGGATATGCTAGCCTGGCCCAGTGCCTGTTTATGTTGCTTTTCTTTTGGGTACACCAGCCTGAGTCTTCTCCTGAGAGGGCCCTGGACCTGTACCAGGATAGGCTTACTCAAAGAGGTGGTCCAGCTCTGAGACCTGCAGGCTACCTCTTGCTAATTCTCCACTGAGAAAGGACTAGCTCAAAGCAGGCTTTAGAATAGGTCTCTGGACCCTGGAGAGGACAGGCAATGAGAGAAGCCAGAAAGAACAGCCCCCAGTGCTCCCACACACAAAGGGAAGAATCAACTTGTGCCATGGACCCCTGTGGCAGGAGGGTGATGTCTTTGGAGGATATCAGAGATTCAGAAGAATTGGTAGGATCCTCCCACCCCAGCATCAAAAACTAGGAGGAACATGTTCTCAAAGGCCTTACAGGCTCTAGAGAGCCATCTCTCTGGGCCTGGATAGAACCAAACACCCAGTCCTTCCTGCCCTAAGCTTCACCCAGCTGCATCACAAAGCAAAATCTCCTCTTCTTGCCCAGACAAAGTATAATAATGATTCCATGGTCTCTCTAGCAGGTCAGAGCTGATTTCTGCAACTCTACTGCCTTGGCTCTTCTATTGGCCAGCTGCTAATAACTCTATGACCTTGGCAAAGAGAATTAATCTCTTTGTGCCTCGGTTTCCTTCTCTGCAAACAAGTGTTATCATCATCTAGCCAATTGTTGTTTCAGGAATTGAGTTATTAAATGCAAAGCACTTGAACCACTGTCTCACTGATAGTTAGCGCTACCCAAACACTGCTGTTATTGGGAAGTTGTTCTTGCTGTCTGATCACATTCAATTCTGCCCTGTTTTCTTTTTATATCATTGTGTTTTTTTTTTTTGTTTTGTTTTTTGTTTTTTGTTTCACCCTGATCAAAGACAAAGACTAGCAGTTCATGACCTGTGTCTGAAACAAATCATTTGGCTTAGTGGAGGCCTACGAAGAAGCAGACTTTCCCTCTTCATCTTCTCTTTCTAGCTCGTGACATCCGGGTAACAGGAGCCTCACTAGGACCAGACAGAGGGGATAAAGATTGATCTGTAGCCTTCAAAGAGGATGCTGGAACTTGGCACAGGCTTCAGGGGAGTAGAAACTGCTGTGAGCTGGTGGAGCCTAAGGCTAAAGGGTAGACCCAAAACTCCAGGACATGCACCCTGCATTTAGCCCTGCCTTTTATCTTTAGAGCTCGAAGCATGGCTCCCAGTGCTGGCAGCCATCAGCCTGTCTGCTTTAGGACACGTGGCAATACTCAGACCTCCAGAGACAGCCTTGACCTCAGGCTACACACACACACACACACACACACACACACTACAAACTGGGAAACCCCAAAGTCACCGGAGACCCCACTTAGCTCTTCTAGGCCCTGGGTCAGAGACTTTCTGCTAAGGGACATGGACTCCAGCAGACTCCTCCTGCTGAGAAAGAAACCCAGATATCCCAATTTCTAGCCCCTGTGACTCTGTACATCCTTGGCATCAAGGTTAGAGCAGTATTAGGGGCAACTACATCTTCAAGGTTTTGTCATGGTCAAGGCATGGAAGAATCTGGAAAAAAAATGGTACTCGCAACCTTGGAGAACTCTAGACCCCATGCAACTCAAGAAGCCTTCCCTACAACACTCCATGTTTCTGACAGCTGTCACAGATACATGGACAGTTGCCCAAGGCGTGCTTGGTCACTCTTGGCTATGAGCATCTGTGCTCAGAGAAGTCCTGCTCACTGGGTCTGCCCCAGATCCCATTCAGGGCCCCAGTTTCGGTCTTGGCCCCAACTGTCTGGGGCAGATGCAGGCACGGTGCCATCTGGCCAGCTGGAGGGGGAAAGGGTGGGGCCATGGCCAGCTGGGCTGCCCAGAGCAGGAGGGGGGGGGCTTGTTAAGATGCACAATTAGCCGCCCTGCCTTTGATCTGGGACAGAGACTGCCAGCATCTAAGTGGAGTCAGCTGCTACTACAGGCCACAGCCAGCCAACAGTCAGGAAGGGGGCGGGAGGGGGGAGTAAGCTTGGAAGACAGGGGAGTTTGAGGGGAGATGATTTAGGGGCCAGTGGGAACAAGGGCAGCTTAAGCTCTGCCCATTCAAGTCAAAGAAGGGAGGGTAAAGAACAGGGGGCTGGCTGCCATTCACTCCTTAGAATAATCTATGTGTGCTCCTAAGCTTGGGAGAGCAAGAGAGAGGGCAGGGGAGAGAGAGGGGAGAGAGGGGGGAGAGAGAGAAAGAGAGAGGGGGAGAGGGAGAAAGAGGACAGGAGAGGAGAGAGAGGGAGAGAGAGGGAGAAAGAGGACAGGAGAGGAGAGGAGAGAGAGGGAGAGAGAGGGAGGGGGAGAGGGAGAAAGAGGACAGGAGAGGGGAGAGAGAGAGAGAGAGAGAGAGAGAGAGAGAGAGAGAGGAGAGAGAACAGGGGAGAGAGAGGGGAGAGAGAGAAGGGGAGAGGTGGAGAGAGAGAGAGGACAGGAGAGAGGGGGAGAGAGGGGGGACAGGAGAGGGGGGAGAGGGAGAGGGGGAGAGGGAGAGAGGGGGGACAGAAGAGAAAGGGGGAGAGGGAGAGAGGGGGGACAGGAGAGGGAGAGGGAGGACAGGAGAGAGAGAAAGAGAGAGAGGACAGGAGAGGGAGAAACAGAGACAGACAGAAAGACAGAGAGAGAGAGACAGAAACAGAGACAGAAAGACAGAGAGACAGAGAGAGACAGACAGAGAACGTTGTGCGTATGTGGGAACACCTAGGCAAGACACGGAGTTTGTTCACACAAACACAGGTATGTGGTTCACTTCTTGGAGAGCTTGGGGCACACATGCACTGCTCCAGGTGGCATTCATATTGGTCTTATAGTTTGGAAGGCAGTATAGGAGAGGATTGGGTAGCTGGGCTGTGGTGGCACATGCCTGGTCTACAGAGTGAGTTCCAGGCAGCCAGGGCTACAGAGAGAAACCCTGTTGAGAGAGAGAGAGAGAGAGAGAGAGAGAGAGAGAGAGAGAGAGAGGATTGAGCAGGAGTTTTAAAGGCAGGTGAACTGCGTGGAGTCCTGGCTCTCCTGCTCATTTATAACCCGTGTGACTCATGACAAATTACCCCAACCTCTCTTCACTTCAACTATAAAGATAGTAATAGGACCTATGAAGTGGGGACCATTTGAGGACCCCGAAACATCTGTGCCTCAGTTTCCCAATCTGAATGCCACTTCATTCCCCAAACCCCAGATGCCTGCTCTTAAAACCCCTGTCTCAGGCTGGACAGATGGCTGAGCAGTTAACAGCACTGACTGCTCTTCCACAGGTCCTGAGTTCAAGTCCCAGCAACCACATGATGGCTCACAACCATCCGTAATGGGATCCGATGCTGTCTTCTGGTGTGTCTGAAGACTGCAACAGTGTACTCACATTCATGAAATAAATAAATAAGACTTAAAAAAAAAATACTGTCTCAAACCGGACTAAAACCAAGTCTCTAGAACAATGGGGAGAAAAAGCAGGACCGAACTGCTGCGTTTTCCTTGGCAGGCAGCTTTGCTTCCTTCTTGCCACCCATTCCAAATGTGGCTGGGCCTTAGGGCCAGCAGCACCTAACAGTGGCAGCCCCCTGGACAAGCTTTGTGAGTCTAGCATACTCTACCCGTCCCAGTCTTTTTGTTTGTTTGTTTGTTTTTGTTGTTGTTTGTTTTGTTTTTTTGAGACAGGGTTTCTCTGGGTAGCCCTGGCTGTCCTGGAACTCATTCTGTAGACTAGGCTGGCCTCGAACTCAGAAATCTGCCTGCCTCTGCCTCTGCCTCTGCCTCTGCCTCTGCCTCTGCCTCTGCCTCTGCCTCCCCCTCCCAAGTGCTGGGATTAAAGGCTACCACTGCCTAGCCCCATCCTGGTCTTGTCCCTCAGGTCTCTCAAGCCTGCCACACCAGGACTTAAGCCCATCCCCCCCCCCATATCCTTCCTCAAATCTCCTTGTCCAGCCTCCTGAGGGACAGGTGGAGGGAGTTCTCTGTTCAACCCCTATGTGGTCTGGGTTCATCGTATAAGATGCTGAGGGTATCAGTGCCCTCATTGTTGGTGACAGGGGATGGGCAAAGAGGGTGGCATCCTTTTAGGGCCCTCTCACAACTTTTTCCCTCTGACTCTGTCTAGCCTCCTGAAGACTCCTGCCTGTGCCTGTCCTCCACAGTTCCCTCTGGTCCACAGCACCTCTCTTTGGCCTGGTTATATTCCCAGGTTTGTCCCCTTCAGTACCCTCTACCCTTCTTTCTCCCTCAGACCCATCTGTCCAGTTCAACCTATCTTTGGGAAATTCCCTGGAGGATATGTGGCAGTCACATCAGTGCCTACAAAGCTAAGGAACCCCCCACTCACTCTCAGCAGCCCCTGCAATTCATAATGGCAGGATGGATTTTAAAAGAACCAGCCTGGATCAGAGGGGTCAGCCCCTGATAGTAGCACATCATCAGTGTGAGTGTGTGTGTGAGTGTGTGTGCGTGTGTGTGTGTGTGTGTGTGTGTGTGTGTAGCCAGGTCAGTAGGCTCCACAAATGATCTGGATGAGATAGAGGAAAGAATGGGATAGCCAGGGGGCCTGCCTCCACCAAGAGATGGCTGCTGGGGTTCAAATTTAGTTGGTCCTGGAGAAGAGGACCAAAATGAACTAGGAAATGAGCCAGAAGGAAGATGGACCTAGCTAGAGATGAAGGCAGGCTCTGGTAAGGCACACGGGGTTGGCAGTTGTCTTTCCAAAAGCCCAGAGCCTTCCCCACTAAGGAAGGAGAGGTAGAAATGAGGTGTTGCAACAGATGGGGGTGAAGCCACTGAGGAAGGGCGGGGTTCCTAGGCCTAGCGAAGGAACCCAGCCCCACTGGCTGGCTGAGTCCAGGAGCCTCGGCCCCGCCCCCCTCTCAGTACTGGGTGCCACCCCGCCCTGGCTAGCCCTGGCAAGTCTCCCCCTCCACCCCTAACCTCTCTCCCCACCGTCCCCCCCCCCCAGCTCACCTCCCCCTTATTAAACTGCAGGTGAACCCAGAGCACCTGGCCCCGCGCCAAACCCGCGTGGCCCCAATTGCTCCAAACTTGCCCCCCCTAACCTTCAAAGACCCCAGGTTCTTCACCAGGTAGCAGCGGCCTGATCGGGGACCCCATCAGGACGCCTGGATTCATGCGAGAGAGATCAGCAGGATTAGTGTATGTGTGTGTGGGGGGGGGGGGGCGACACTGAGGCCAAGGAAAGGACTGAAGAGTCAGCCTTGGCTTGTCTCTCTGGCTGGGGCAAGGGAAAGACCCTCAAAGTCTGCCGGAGCCCCTCCGTGTGCAGAAGAAGCTGAAGCAGTCGCCCAGGAAGAAATGCAGCCTGGGGGAACATAGGTGACCTAGCAACCCGAGGGTGGCAGAGGGTGATTTGGAGGCGGTGAGCACCGGCCTGGCCCAGCCGGAGCCTGGAAGATGGTGGGGCCTGTCTGCCACCGGGTGTCAGCGGAGCAGCGCGGGTGGTAGGGGGTGGGTGGTGGGGGTGGGTGATGTCCTGCGGAGTGAGTGGAGCAGGCCTGCGGGACAGGGGATCGCTTGCGGTGCCCCCCACACACAGCTGGCAAGAGGGGGTGCTATCACTGTGCGGGGCGGGAGGGACGCCAGCGCGGGGCAAGAAGGGAGGGGGGTGCTCTCAGAGAGCGGCACGGAGCAGTCTGCCGCGGCCCGCGGGGATTAGTTCGCGGCTGCATGCCGCCACACGCGTCGGGCTGGGCTCGGCTGGGTAGAAACAGCGCCCGAGGCGCGCGGGGGAGGCAGGAGGGAGCGCGCAGGGGCGGGGCAGCGGCCTGGGGTTGAGCAGGGGGAGACTGAGGTGGCCCCTGACTTGGGGGGGCCCAAGGGGTTCAAGTACGGGTCTTACCGAAAGGGGAAGAAAACCTGATTAGGATTTTTTTTGTTTTGTTTTGTTTTGTTTTGTTTTAGTTTTTCTGAAGTCTGGGTACACTAAAGCCTGCCTCCCCGCAGAAGCCGGAGAAGCTAAGGCTATGCCCCTCCTCCACTACCAACTAGAATCTCTCTGACCCTAAGGAGCCAGGGCTACCAGGTCCCCACGCTGTCCTGACAAGCAGCTGAGAGAAGAAACCGATACCCATCTTGGCCCCCCCCCCGCCCCCCAGCCCCAGACCTGACTCAATGGCTCCGCTAGGAGGTGAATCAGAGTTGAGGCAAACGACAAAATTGCCCGCCACCCACAGCTTGGCCATTCTAGGGTCAGTCTAGGGGGGCCTGGGTCATCAGGTTGGGGAGAGGACAAGGCTCCTCAGTGCATGGGGGAGGGGGGGACAGGGCCTGATGTGGCTGTTAGGCTTGCTGGGCAGGGGCCACTCTGCTCACCAGCAGGCACACGCCCAGTACTCTGATCCAGAAAGGGTTTGGGGCACAGTGAGAAGGACCCTGCCACAGCGGGCGGAGCCTCCGGAGTCCAGGCCGGGTCACCTGCCTTTCTTGCCCTCAGACTGGCAGGTGGAGGCTTCCCTACTTGTCTCGTGGGACAGGAAGGTCTCACCCACTTTCTCTGCACTCCTCCCCTCTCGGGGCTCTCCAACCTTAAGGCCACTTTCTAAGTAAAAGGTAAACTGAGGAAGATGAGAGGGATATTTCTGGGTATGAAGCATGAGGTACACAACAGAGGGGGATCCGCCAACCGTCTAGTTCTCAGGCACGGAACCTGTCACCCTCACTTAGAGGGGCTCTGACCCATGTTTCTGGTCCCATTCTGGATACTTTTTCTAAGACCAGAAAGTACCATGGCTGGCAGATACAGAGGACTTAGAGATAACACCCTGAGAGTTCATTCAGGAGGGATAGCAAGTTCTCCGGTACTGGTAGGACAAGCGTTTGGAATTGGGGTGGGGGCAGCTACCTCTGCTGAAGATGGGGCTCTCGTAGGGGACTTTGTTCCGAGTCTCCAGGCTGGAACAGTTCCAGCGCTGGTCCCGGAACTGATGCTGGCATTCATGGATGGCGATCTGGATGCCCTGGATGGCAGAGGCGGCCACGTCAGGGTGACGCACACACACCTCCATCTGCCGCCGGCTCAGGCCGGGCAATGTCAGGCACACGGTGTTGGCGTTGAGTACAGGCTCTGGGGGTAGGCGGAGGCCCAAGATGTCGTTGGGTGCTGACCTGCAGGCAGATGGGGTGGGGTGGATAAGCATTTTGTGGAGACTGTGAGGACCTGTTTAATAACACACAAGGTGTCCCGCAGGCCATAATCACCCCCCCAACCCAACCCCTGGTTCTTACAGTTGGGCCCAGGAATATATGCCTCTCCCCATCCATTCTGATACAACCCACCCAGCTGCACACCCACGGAGGTAAATGTGTGTACTCAGTACTTTAGAAGTTCACCCCCAGGCACAGACGCCTCAAAGGAGCCCCGGGAGCCTGCTCCAAAACTATGTCTCAGCAACTGGCGTTTCTTCAGACACACTCCTGTACACATAATGGTGGGAGCGGGGACCCAGCGCTCTTACCACTTACACCACGCTTCCTCAGACAGTTATGAACACACACGGAGTCACACTCACACCGTGCTTCCCATAATGTACATTGGCCCGTAGGCTCGCATAGGCGTACATGTATTTATTCAAACTGCTGCTTGCCCAGCCCACCTTACACCACACCACACACACACACACACACACACACACACACACACACACACACGCACGCACACACACACTCACATTGGCCTTTTAGAGGCAGTCTCTCACTTGACCCCACCTGAGATGCGGAAGCACCCCTCCCCCCCCCAGCCCCTCTCTTCTTGCTCCCATCTGGGGTGATCTGCAAGGTGGAATAAGGCGGTTTGAACTTATTCTTGGAATAGGGGTGCATTGCCCTAAGGGGGGCAAAGAAAACCTAACCAGCACTTATTCCCCCAATACCCACCTCCCGACTCAGTCACTATCACTCACCTGGACACTGCCCTATCTCCCTGGATTGCCCATATCCTGTCGCCAGTCCAACCTCTTCCTTGGAGGTAGCTCACTATCTTAGACGGGACACCAGCACTTTTCTGTGATTCTTTCTCCCCGCTCATTCCAGGGTCCCTTCCCCAGCAAGAGCACCGGAGCGGGCCTGGGGGGTCCTAGCTCTCCAAGAGGGCGGAGCATGAGGTGAGGGCTCACCTGGGCACAGCGGCAGCCAGCAGCAGTAGGAAGAAGAGGAGCGCCCAGAGCTCAGGCCGCGGCTGGGGCCCTGGTGGGAGCCGCAGCCAGGGGAGAGGGTGGGCGCTGCCCATGGCGCGCGGGCCGTGACAGGCCAGGAGTGGGGGGCTCACAGCCCAGTGGGACTGGCGAACCAGGGTCGCCGGCGCATGATCGGCAGGGGTGGGGCGGCTGCGACACACAGCTCCTACTCAGGTCACAGCTCCCGCAGCAGACGGCGCCCGCCTCCCCGCTCCATGGGGCAGCGCCCCCGGGCACCGCCCTCGGGGGGGTGGATGGGGAGCGGGCGAACCGGGCACCTCCTGGCACCGGGGTCCAGGGAATTTCCCAAAGGCCCCTTGCGACAACTCCTGGTGCCTCTAGAGGGTAAGGGGGGGCGCCTCTAGAGGGTAAGGAGGTGAGGCGGGCTGGGGACTGGAGGCCGAGGTTCTGGGGAGCACATCCCCCCCCCCCCCAGCGCCGCGCTGCGAGCCTGCGCTTCCGAGGGTGTGCGAGGCGGGCGCGGTGGGGGCGGTACTGTCTGGCCCAGCCCCACCGCCTGGAGAGTGAGTGACTGTCCTGGCTCAGGGAGTTCTGCACCCCACACACACACACACACCATGTAGTGTCTAAGGGTTCTACCCCAAGTGACGTCACGACAGGGGTGGCATGCTCCCGTCCCGAGGCCACTGAGTCCGCATAGGACTGGCACGCGGTGTGTGTTGGGGGGGAGGGGGAACGCGTGCAGAGGGTGAAGGAAGAAGAGAGGTGCTGGCGTCTTGGCTATTGGCACCACGTACTAGGGGATGTCGGGTACTGGTCTGTGTGTTAACCAGTTGTGTGTGCCTCATTGAAGCTGAGACACAGCTGCAGGGGAGTGTCCCAACCCACCCCAGCACACACCTGCGGGGCTGGAGGGGAGAGGCCAGCCCCTCCGTTTTGCCTTCTCAGCTTCAGGAGGGAACTTCCCCCAGCTTGCCTAGAGAGACAGGTGTGCGTGGAGGTCCCAGAAGGGGGGTTGGCAGCCTCCCTCTTCCCCCTTGCTTTGCAAGGTGGCCTTCCACAGGTGCTCTGAGAGTCAGTCAGCTTCTGTCCCTTCAGGAAATAAGTAATGAAGCCCCTCAGTAGGGTCAGGACGCTAGTAAATGAGTTTTGTGACCTAGGTGCCTTGGGGGTGGCTCTAGCTGGGAGCAGGGATTAGAGAACATTCTAGTACCAGAGTTTGAAGTCAGAACATTTTATTCACCGCCCTCCTTTTACTTACCAAGAAAAAACACAGAGGCCCAGAGAGGGTCATGACTTATGTAAGGTCTAACAGCAAATTAGCCAAAGAACTAAACTGGATTAGTTGTCCTGACCCTCACCACACCAGCTGTGTCCCCTACACTGAGAGGAGGCTGCTATTGCCCAGGGGACGCTTTGAGACTTGAGCTGACCCACCAGTCAGACAGCCCACATAAGATTGGTCCTCTAGGGTCTCTTCCTTTCTTCTCTCACACTCCTGGTTGGACACTAGTCCCCTGTGCAATGTAGAACATGTATCTGTGATCAGAGGCTCTGCTGCCTTCTGCTTCTAATCTGGGTCCTGACTGAGTCTGACTCCTGCTGTGCCTTCAGCATTATCCTCTGTGAAATGGGCACAGGTCTACTATTATACACACTCACAGACCTCATGTCCCTTGGCCCTTCTATCTGAAGACAGCCTCTTTTGGCTTAAGGACAGACCGGTCATAGCCTATGGGCTCAGAAACCAAAGGGGCCATTCCAGGAATTGACCATCCTTGGAGAATTGGAGGGGAGGTGCTTTTCTTGCCCCCAGACTGTCAGGTGGTGGTGGTGGCCTGAAGGGCTGCAGGCTGATGACACACTCTCCCTCCTTGCCCCATCTCTGCCGGCAGCCATAGAAGGCAGCTGTCAGGAATTAAGAGCTTGGGGCTGCTGGGGTGGGGTGGGACAGTGAGGGAGCAGTCTGGCCGGATAGCAGGAAAACAGCCGGGGGCAGGAAGCAGCCTGTGTCATCAGAGCCTTGTCTGACCCTGGCCACCCCCTGTCCTCCTAACTCTCCCCATCTTGGTGGTGTCCAGGAACAGGGACCGCTTGACACTGCAGTAGGGTCACACAAGGGAAGGAGGCACAGGCCCCGGCTATGCATCTGCAGGCTGGAGGACCAAGTTCTGATTGGCTCTTGGGGAAAGGGGGGGGCGCAGAATAGATTAGAATAGATTGTCCACCCAGGCAAAGAAGCCATACTTGAGGTTCAGACATCCCCAGCCACATCCAGAGCTCGCCTTAATGTTGTCCGTGTGGAAGGGTGTGTGTATCTGCTGGGGTAGGCTGTTGTGGGGATACTGACTCTAGGCCCCAAGGCACTGGATCTGGGGTCTGCATTCCCATCCATGCCCCAAATGTTTAGGGGACACTGCCTTTGCTGACTACCTGACCGGGCTTCTGTTTGTTTCTCCTTTTGGACTCCTTCTGGGGAAGGAGAGGAAGGGTCTCTGCTATAGGACCTATAGGACCCGCACTATTCATGAAACATACAACTGTAGGGAAGAAAGAAAGATTTCCCCCCCTTTGGGAACTCTAGAAGGCAAATATTGATGCCTAAAGCCTACACACCCATCCTGGGTCTGGCCAGAGCTCATGAGGCCTAGCAATGCCCAAATGTGTAAGTGGCAGATTTTGGTCTATATGTAGATGAAGTCTAAAGATGAGCATGCATCTGGGACCCCAACCTGAATGACCCGTATCATGGCCAAGCCTCTACCAGCACCAGCAGCCTACAGTCTCTACCCCAGACCTGCCCTGGGCCCTGGCCCTCAGCCCAGCCCCAGCCCCCGCAGCAGCCTGCCAGAGACCACAATTACAGGGGCCACTGGGGGTGGGGGAGGGAAGCTAGCAGGGTGAAAGGCAGCTGGAGAATGGTTCCAGCTGTGGCAGCTCTGGGGGAGGTCTCCTGGAGGGAGGGCTGGGGGAGGCACAGGGTGAGAACAGGTGGGACCCTCACAGCTCCAGCCTAGCCCAGTCCAGTCCTGCTCTGTCTTGATGCTCAGCTGGAGAAGAAGTTGGTCTTGGTGAAGAAAAGAGGGGCGATGCTCTAGATGGATAAGGGACCTGTCTCAGCAAGGTAAGGAGAAATAGCTCACTGCTTCCATGGCCCCAGATTCCTAAGGTGTGGCTATCAAAGGTAAAGAGAGATGAGTTGGGAGCACTTGATCTCAGACTCATCCTAGGCCTTCCACTCAGCCGCCTAACCCGTCTGCCTGTGTTCTGCCTTTTCCTGATGCACGCACTCGCGCACGCACACACACACATACACATACATGCATACACACACACACACACACACACACATCTGGGCTGCCTCTGAGCTCTTCCCCTTTGCCCAGATTCCACATGTCCCCCACCCCTCATCCAGCAGGGGACCTTGCCTGTGCCTGGGGCTGAGCATCTGGGGAAGCTAGAGAAGGGGAAACCAATGGGCCCTTATGAGCTCCGTCTCTCACTCTATTCTCTGGCAGCAGTGCAAGGGTACAGAGCCATCTCTGTGCTTAAAAAGGAATAGGCTCATGACCTATTCCAACCATGCCTCCTGGTCAGGATCATCACCCCTCAAGTTAGGGAGTTTGCAGACTTGGTAGTAGAAGGTAGATCGCTACTGTATGATTAGCAATTTAAAGACTGCTGGTAAGCCAGGCATGATGGCACACGCCTTTAATCACTGCTCTAGGGAAGCAAAGGCAGGTGGATCTCTGAGTTCGAGGCCAGCCTGGTCTACTAGAGCTAGTTCCAGGACAGCCAGGGCTACACAAAGACACCCTCTCTCTAACACCCCTCCTCTTAAGACTGTAGTCAGCAGTGTACTTTCACCAAATGAGTCAAACAAGTTAGCTGCTTAGCTGACGTGCTCAAGCCTTTTTTTTTTTTAAACTACATCTTACCTTCATTTTGAACTGCCTGGAGTGATGTCGCTTCTTATCATTTGCCCTGGTCTCTGCTTTTCTGGCTTCGTAGAGGATTCAACATCATCTCATCTCAGAATATCCTTCCAGGACCAGGCAGTCGTAGAGATGTATAGAATGGAGTGCCAGTCCTATGTCTAGACAGCCTAGAGGTCCCAGACAGCCTGAATCCTATCCGCTTGACCCAAGCTGTAGGTAGGTCTCTAAGTTTCCCTTTAGTCCTACCACTGGGGTGTTCCTGCTCTTGAATTCCCTAGACATCCTGCCGCTCTCTGTCAATAGAGAAGTTGGACCCTGAACGCCCTCTGGTGGTCTATTTGAGAAGCACAAGAGATTGAAAAAGCACCTGGGCTGGTCAGGCACAGCTGGTCACCTGGGCTGGGTGACTTGCACAACCTGCACTAGGCTTAGGATCTGCACTGAGAACAGGGAAGGGAGGGGAAGGAGGGGAGGAGAGGGGAGGCAGAGCAGCACCCCCAAGCTCTGGGGAAGACAGATTTGTGACTATAAACCCCACCCCCAGAGCTTTCTTCTCCTCCGTGGTGTACCCCTTAATGCCGTTTCTAATCTCTCTCTTGAAATGTTAGAGTCTACTTCAGTCAAGAGGTTCTGAGTTCAAATTTTTTTCCTTTCTTTTCTTTCTTTCTTTCTTTCTTTCTTTTTCTTTCTTTCTTTTTTTTTTTTTTTTTTTTTTTTTTTTTTTTTGGATTTTTGGATCTGTTTTTTTTTTTCCGAGACAGGGTTTCTCTGTGTAGCCCTGGCTGTCCTGGAACTCACTCTGTAGACCAGGCTGGCCTCGAACTCAGAGATCCTCCTGCCTCTGCCTCCCAGAGTGCTGGGATTACAGGCGTGAGCCACCACCGCCCGGCCTGAGTTCAAATTCTTCATGAGGCTACCTTGAGGCTTAGGCATTTGATGGGAGAGAGAGACAGGAAGGAAACCACAAAAATCCCCTTCCTTCTTCCCAGCCTGACATCCCATGCCTACCATGACTCTTGGGGACCCAGCGGTTAAAGGGGCACTGTCAGAGTAAATGAATATACTAGAAGCCACCATTTGTCTGTCCTGAGGTTCCCTTCCTCTATTCTATTTGATAAGCTCTGTATCCCCATTCTCTGTGGTCTTAGGAGTCTGCCAATCTGTCATGGTAGCTATCTTCCTGGGCGGGATTACTGGTTCAGGGACGAACAAATGGCGGGCTGAATGATGTTGGTCTTTCTTGGGACTACAATTGAGGAGGCTCTAAAAAGTACATTTATTTGTTTTTTGTTTTTTGGGGTTTTTTGATTTTTTTTTTTTTTTTTTTTTTTGAGACAAGGTTTCTCTGTGTAGCCCTGGCTGTCCTGGAGCTCACTCTTTAGACCAGGCTGGCCTCGAACTCAGAAATCCTCCTGTCTCTGCCTCCCAGAGTGCCGGGATTACAGGCGTGCGCCATATTTTTTTTTATGCGCATGTTTGCTTTGCTTGGGTGTATGTGTGAGCACCGAGTGTATGTCTGGGGCCTGCAGAACCAAAGGATGATACCCGATCCCCTGGGACTGGCGTCAAGGGTGGTTGTGAGCCGCCATATGGATAATGGGAATTGAACCTGGATCCTCTGGAAGAGCAACAGTGCCCTTAACCATTGAACAATTTCTCCAGCCCCATAATACTCCTCCCTTCTCATCCTTGAGCACATAGTCACAAAGCTGTCATATAGAGACAAAGGGACAGAAGAGGATGGCAGACAGTGACATGTAGGCCACAGACATGGGGGTGGGGACTAAGGAATGAGAAGAGGGACAGAGGGGGTGGGGAAGATGCAGAGACCTGTAATGATATCACTTAAGTCTGTGTCTTCAACCCAGCTGTGGCTGAACTCAGACTAAATTCTGTACTTGCCTTTAGCCTAGTCTGAAAGTTAAATATCTTCATTTGCAGTCCGAGCTGAGCTACCCACCACCTGTACAGCTCACTATCCCCTCCCACAGTAACCACCCTTCATGGAACGTAAAACTGGCAAAATGTATGTGTCAAATGTCATGCTAAGTGTTTCTCATGTCTCAAGAAAAAGAACTCCTCCAAACATTTCTCCAAAGGTGTGAAGTGGGTCAAGATGGCTGCAAATTCTTTGCCGCTCCTCCCACTGCTAGTCAGTCTATTTCCCCTCTGTAAATTCTGGCTGACTCTGTGATCTGTTCCAGCCAAGAGAGAGTGACAGTGACACTATGTAAGTTCCATGGCTGGACTCTCAGAAGCAAAAGCCTGCTCGGGGGTTTGACATACTCTCTTCTTGAAGGCTTTTTTCTTTCTTTCCTTCTTTCTTTCTTTCTTTCTTTCTTTCTTTCTTTCTTTCTTTCTTTCTTTCTTCTTTCAAGATTTATTTATTTATTATATGTAAGTACACTGTAGCTGTCTTCAGACACCCCAGAAGAGGGCATCAGATCTCATTACAGATGGTTGTGAAGCAGGGCGGTGGTGGTAAGGGAGGCAGAGGCAGGCGGATTTCTGAGTTCGAGGCCATCCTGGTCTACAGAGTGAGTTCCAGGACAGCCAGGGCTACACAGAGAAACCCTGTCTCGAAAAAACCAAATCCAAAAAAACAAAAACAAAAACAAAAAACAAAAACAAAAACAGATGGTTGTGAGCCACCGTGTGGTTGCTGAAATTTGAACTCAGGACCTTCGGAAGAGCAATCAGTGCTCTTTACCTGCTGAGCCATCTCTCTTGAAATCTTTTCTGCCTTTGGGCCACCATGCTGGGAGAAAGCCCAAGACAGCCACAGGGAGAAGAGATCTTGGACAGGTACTGAGTCTTTGGCAGGGGAACAAAACCTTAACAACTGGCTAGGCTATCACATCTTCTAGCAGAATGGCCCAGCCTCTCTGCACATACTATTTCCTACCAACAGAACCACTGAGATGAGTTCTGATGGACAGCTGTCCAAAAAATAGTACTGCGTAGTTACTTTGAGGTTGTTGCTACAGCTACAAGAGCAATATTTCTAACTGAAATAGATTGAAACCCCACCAGCGGAGAAACAGGCCACGCTGGCCTTTAGCACACCAGCTTCAAGCCCAGTTATCTGAACCAAAAGCTCCCATCGTCCCCTGCTTAGCTGGAGGGGAAGGGTCACTTCCCAAATGCAACATTTGCACTGGGAGAATATTCCACAGTTGGGAGAATATGCACCCTGTTCCCTTGGGCTGGAGATATGGGCATGAACTCAGCTCTAGAGAATCCAGAACTACACATGTGTTCTTTAACTTCTCACAATCATCTTCCTGGGGGGAACAAGGTAAAAACAAAAACAAAAACAAACAAAACAAAAACCATCTGTGTACACCCTGATTAAAAACACTATGTTGGGCAGTGTACACAGGGTGTGCGTGTGTGCTGCGTGTGTGTGTGTGTGTGTGTGTGTGTGTGTACATATAGGGGCCAAAAGACAAACTTTTGTTGTCTTTTGAAGTTGTTATACATTTACTTACTTATTTATTCATATAAATGTGTGTATATTTCTTATATGTGTATATATATCAAGAGTCTACTTTCTCCCTTTATTGTGTTGGGTTTGGGGTATCAAATTCAGACCACGAGGCTTGGGGCACTACACAGCTTTATCTATTGGGTCATCTGGAAGCCCCCTCCCCTTCTGAAATCACCAAATTGGCTAGGCTGGCTAGCCAGGCAGCCCCAGTGACCTTCCTGTGTCCCTCTCAGAAACAGGACTTATGGGTGGTTAGTTTTGATGGTAACAAAAGCAAGGGTTCCTCGCAAGTAGTTTCCTTGTATTTTACAGTTTGTGATGAGCTTTTAATCTCACGGCCCTTAATTTCTTCAGGAGTCACAGAATGAGACATAATGCCCTAAAAATTAACACAAAGGCCCGGATAACTAAGCACACCACTAGAAACTTCCAGGCTCTTTGTGTCCCTTTAAAATGGAACCACAAGTTCTCAAGAGTCAAGAAAGAACAAAAAGTGTGCTAAAGGAGAGATGCAAGGTTTCCACAGGCCCTCCCTCACCCTCTTCTCTGCCTTTCCGTAAGCCCTCCCTCACTCTCCTGCCTTGGTAATGGGTGTAATGATAGAGTCAGACTGAAATGCTAGCTCTATCAGGACCACCTTTCTTCCATATCCTGGCCCTCTAGGACTACCTCTTCTCAGATTGTGGATTTAAATGCCTTCATGGATACTAATAACCTCACCCATCCACCCCAGTAATTCTGAGGAGTACTATTTCCAGAGGCCAGAGTCTGGCTTTTTTATTTCCATCTGGGAGGCCAAGGGGAGGGAGAGCCTGTTTAGTCTCCTGCAGAAATTAGCAGAGGGCCTTTCTGAGGAATGCTGGAGGGGTATGGTCCCCTGGGGTTTCATGGGCTGCTGTAAACCCCCAAGTTCCTGGCTGGCCCCTGTAATTTCCCAAGGCCTGGATAGGTACTTTTCTTAGGGAGCAGCTGGACCCAGACAGCGCCCCCTGCTGGAATCTAGTAGTCCTGCAGATTGCCTAGAGGTGGCTGCCAGCAGTTCCGAGGCAGGCGGCGGGTCAGAGGCACAGGCTAAGTTCCTTGCGCACGCGACAGCGGTGGCACTGCACCACGCAGCACCAGTGGAAGCGACACAGGCAGTTCTCCTCGAGCTGTACGCTCTCCTGGCGATGTCCGCGACCGCAGCACAACAGGTCGCAACCACTGAGGTCCGGGGCACTGCTGTTGCAGGCGCGACCGCGCGTGCCGGGCGAACCCGTGCGCCGGTTGGGGGCGCAGAAGTCGGGTGAGTCGGCTGCGTAGAGGAGATCGGCTCGGCCGGGAGGCTTGAGCGTGCGGACCGCAGGCAACAGAGCTTTGCCGTCGTTGGTGCCCATGACGCGCGAGGCGCCGTGGAAGCGCTCCAGCAGCCGTGCGCCCACCTCGCGGAACGGAGGCAGCTTCTGCCAGCAGGTGCGCAGAGCGCAGGAACCCGAAAGCCCGTGGCACTTACACTCGGTGCGCGTGTGGCTCCGCACCGCCTGTGGGAGCAGAGGAGAGGGGAGATGGGCGGGGCGGAGAGCGGCGGGGAACCGACAGAAAGCAAAAGAAGCGGGGGTGGGGGTGGGGGAGATGTCGAGCAAGCAAGCAAAGAAGGAAGGAGAGAAGGAAGGAAGGCGAGTAGGAAGGGAGGGCAGAGAAGGAGGAAGGAAGAAGAGAGAAAGGAGGAAGGTAGGGTGGGAGGAAGAGAGGGAGGGAGGACAGGCAAGAACAAGTTTAGAAAGAGGAAATTAAGAAAAGACTCGCTCCGAAAGGAGGAAGAATGATAACGATGGAGGAGTAAGAGAGAGGAAAGTGGGAGCCGTAGAGAGAGCAGAGATTCCAGGGTCCGAAGCCAGGGAGCGGGAGGGAATAGAATGGACGCAGTGGTGAGATTCGTCATTCTCCCCGGAGTGCGGAGAAGTGGCAGCTGTCGCGGCCTAACCCTCCTGCCAACCCGGCCTCCTCATTCCAGCCCCTGGCGGCCCCAGGCTGAGCTGAGCAGACACAGCCAGCCGCCCGGGGCGTCTGTCTCTGTCACCCCTCCCCAATCCTCTCTACAGGTATGTGGGCCTGTCCGGACATTCCTCTCCCGGGCCCCCTCCTCCCTGTCTGCCCTGATGCCTCAGGCTGAACCCTAAGGGACACAGAACGTGAGGAGGGCTGTTCCTGAACTACTCTAGAACGGAGACATGGCATGGAGGAGGCTCCATTGGACTGCACTATGGAGCACCCAGTCCTATAATCTTCTTTGCTTGCAGGACTGAGGCTGGACATGGGCCGTCCTCGCTATTACGGACTTCCCACGAGACTCCTGGTCCTTCAAGTCCTTTCCAAGTCAGTTCTCCTAGAGCCCGCTCTAACCTCTACTTTCTGTAGCACGGCTAACCACCACACTCCAGACCTTCCCACTGCATCTAGTCTTAATTGCATCCCTAGCCCCGTACATCTCCGTACACTGCTCCTGCTCTGACATCCACCTCTCTACCAGCCCCAAGAGCTACCCGCCTTGTCATGTATCAAAGGGATGCCCGCCCCACCTTGGGTCTCTATTGGTCCTCAGTACCATTCTTTAAGAGTCTTTTGCCCACTCTGCTCACTGTTCCTCTCAGCTCCAGGTCAAGCCCCCAGTCCCCCAGTGGACATGTCACATGCCACATGTGTCGGTGTGCCCATCCCAGTTCCAGCCTTCCCAAGTTGCTCCTGTCTGCACCCCCCACACACACACACACATCGAGACACTCTTACATTCACACCTTTACTTGTGCCCACACTACCACAAGTGTGCTGCCCCACTCACACTCTCTTGCACATCCACTTCCTCTTCTGCCCATACGCACCAGTCTGCCTGCCTCGTTGTTGTGCTGTTGCACCAATGCACGGATATCTCCACGGCCCCGCTTGTGCTGCGCATCCATAAAGACTCTCGACTTCTCGTCGCCGAAGTCCACATCGTCTCCACAGCCTCCCCACTCCCAGGCTGCGCTGGCATCTGGAGAGCCCGTTGGCCCTGGAGGTCCAGGAGTGCCCAGAAGGCCGGAGGGTCTAGGTGGTGCCCGCCCACGGGGTGCCTGGCAACCACACTGGAGGAGCTCTCCCATGGAACAGGCCTGAGTCACCGCGTGGCTGGCACCGGCGGCGGTAATTGCAAACACGAAAGCTGTCTCTCGAATGTCTGCGCAGGGAGAAGGGAGCCAGTGAGTGCCCCAGTACCATAGGTGGGAACTGGGGTCTGTCCTGGACCACCTGGGAGACAGACTCCAGGCAGATGTTCGAAGGGCAAAGTGGGTAGGGTGCCTAGGTGTAAATCCGGAGATGGAGTTCAAACAGCCTCCCCCAAACTGCTCCCCTAACAAGGAGGAAGCCCCTCCCTCTGGACCCTCTCCCACACTAACCCTGCTGCAAGACGCGCCCAAAGGCCTTGCTGTGACTGGAGCAGTTCCAGCGTCGGAAACGGAACTGGAACTGACATTCTCGAACTCCCAGTCTTGCGCCTCGGGCAAGCTCTGCCACTACTTCCGGTTCCGCCTGGCACAGTTCAGCCTGCCTTCCAGCCAGCCGCCTGGCCTTCCTGCAGATGCTGGCAGGGTCCATGACCAGGGGGCTGCCCACGGCCCTGGGAAGCAGAACTTCAGGTCAGAAGTGTACCTCCCAAAACACAAAAGACCTAGGGTCGGGGTGGGGTGGAGAAGAGGCAGCCGGCTCCACAAAGCCCAGAGCTGGATGCTGCAGGAGTCTCTCCCTACTGAGACTGATGGCAGCTACAGGAGTCTCTGCTCCCAATGGAGACTGGTTCTCCCTCCGGTTCTCTCTCCATTTCATGTGTCCCCTCTTTACTAAGGTCTAGACTGAAAATTGCATAACTACAAGAATCCAGTCTTATCCTTCTGTGCACATCTTTTTTTTTTTTTTAATATTTATTTATCATATGTAAGTACACTGTAGCTGTCCTTAGACACACCAGAAGAGGGAGTCAGATCTCATTGCGGATGGTTGTGAGCCACCATGTGGTTGCTGGGATTTGAACTCAGGACCTTTGGAAGAGCAGTCAGTGCTCTTAACCGCTGAGCACACATCCTTCCAGCCTTCTGTGCACATCTTAATTGATAATTCCCTCATCGGAACTTCACTCAAGGTGAAGGCAGCTGGCACGAGAGAGAGGCCAAGGTTAAAATTCAACAAGCCCAGCCAGAAAGGGAGACAAGGAAGAAATTAGCAGAAGAAAAATCAAGAAAGCTGTAAATATTTTTTTTTAAAAAAAAAAGCACATTTCATAAAGCACATTTCAAAATTCTGAGGAAGAAGAAGGCAGTATCAAGGAAGGATTTGGCCTTGTTGGGCTTCAGCCTGGACAGCCACAAGTCCAAAGCAGCAGCCATCTAAAGGACAGAACAGCCATGAGGTTTTAGAACGTCTAGGGAACACAGCCCCTCAAAGAAGCCACACCCCCTCTTAGTTCAACCATTTCTGTAAGCTGAGAACTATAGCCTAGATGGCTGAGGTGGGCTCTTCTTGCCCGCTGCCCCTGTGTCCCTGAACTAGAGAGCTGGAAGAAGGAACTGGGAGCCCAGCTCCTCAGCAGTGTTGGCAAATAGGTGGTGCTGACCCTTCTCTTGCTCCCAGCGAGAGCGAGAGCGATGGCACCAAGCCAAGCCCTGTGTGCTGGGGTGACATAACCGAATGGGGGATGGAAGGGGCGGGTGATGTTTGGTTTGGTGAGTAAAGACCTGAGGGGAAGTTCTTGCATCCTGTCAGCAGCCTCATTCCACAGGAGGAGAGAGAGAGCTGCCCCTCGGTTTCCATGGGTTGTCAGCCAGGAATTCACACCTGGGGGAACCACCTGAATCAGAGGCCCCTAGGTGAGCGAAGCTGAGAACTCAGGCTTGAAGGGATGTGTGGGCCCAGGTAGGGAGGTTAATTCTAGACCAGAGACCATTCAGATCCCTTCTGCTGAGAGCAGAGAAAGACAGACAGACCAGGGGAGGCACGCGGGGCGGCAGTGGGGTAGAATCTCTAGAGGGAAAGAAATGTTGGCGAAGGAGTGTGAAAGGTCAGGGTGGCCTACTTTTCAGTTTAGCTTCCTTGCATATCCGCCCCACTGTCCCCATTACTCCACAAGTACAGGCTGCCCAGGCATGTCCTGAGATGCAATGGGTCTTAAATAGCAGCAAGAGGAATTTAGGTCTTAAGGTAAAACTCTCAACAGGTAAAACTCTCAAAGGTAAAACACCATCTGAAGATGGTGTGTTCCAGGAGGTATTTGCAGAAAGATATGGAAGCCTCATTTTTTTTAACAGATCTCTCTCTCTCTCTCTCTCTCTCTCTCTCTCTCTCTCTCTCTCTCTCTCTCTCCACACACACACACACACACAGGATGGGGGATTAAGTTGCTGTTATCCCCCACTTAAATACTTCAGGGCTCAAGCACCCCTATTCAGCAGAGCTGTACAGATGTTCCCTTGTATTGAGCCTGGGATCCGCCCAACACTAGCCCTAGTTCTCTCTCAGCCCCAGAGATGGAACTGATGGGATGATGAACAGTGCGCGGAGGCTAGGACAGCCCAAACTGCCCAATGGTCCAGTGGCCTTGGAACTGATCGGTCTCTCTCTGTCTATCCCACTCCCAACTGAGAGAAACACTGGCTCTTTTCCCTTCTCCATGGGGTCCCCACTCTACTAGAGTCTAGGCTGAAAACTGCACTGCAGAAAAAATTCAGACTTATCCTTCTGCATACATCTTCATTAATAAATCTGTCTACTTAGCCACCTCACTTAAAAAGGATTTGGACTTGAGTGGCTTCCAGCATGGTTGTTCAGGGTAGGTAGATAATGTTGAGCTCATTGTTGGAGTAGTTCTCCCCTCCTCTTCCTCCTCCACTTCCTCCTCCTCCTCTTCTTCCTCCTCCTCTTCCTTCTCCTCTTGTTCTTCCTCCTCCACTTCCTCCTCCTCCTCGTCCTCCTCCTTCTTCATCTTCCCTGGAAACTTTCTGGATACCTAATTCATATCCATGCAATGTTTATTCTGAAAATTTGCATGTCATGAATTCTACATTATAGATGAAGACAGATATGTAATAACAATGATTACTTAGCATGTTTCTGAATGAATGAGTCACAAGGCCTCCCCTTGAGTCCAGGTCCCATTGACCTGGTGTCTTTTCCTGACTCCTAGTGTCATATCCTCAAACCTTTGTCCTCCTCCCCTGAGATGAGGAGCCAGTCAGGCCTCTCTGCAGTCACTCAGCTCCCCTTCTACCACCTACAAGCTTGGACTCCTCCTGACTGTGTGGGTTTCTGAAAATTCCCCTTCCCCATCTCCTGCTAAATTCTTCAGCCCCACCCCCATCCCATCCCCGCCCTCTGCACACTCCCTACTTTCCCAAGGTTGACTGGACTTATCTTCCCAAGGTCACTCTGCCCCACCCCACCCCCACCCCTAGCAAAGCAGGAAAGGGTTTGGGGCTTGCAAGGGAGAACTGCAAAACCCTTTTGACCTTGGCTGCTTCCTAGGGGTTAGAGATAGGAAAGGAATCGTGGCGATGTGCAGGGCAGGGCCCCCAGGAGGTGGGGCTGGCCCTTTGCAGGGTTAAGGGGCTGGCTGACTTCCTGGGAAATAGTCCTGTTTACCAGCTGGTCAGGAGGAGGGATGGGCAGAGATAACACTAGAATCCCAAGGGACCAGCTGGGTGTCTCCCCCCTCCCCCCAACTCCTGTCTTAAATACATAGAAAGTAAAACTCCAGAAAAGACAAGACAGGGGCTTTGAGCAAACCACCCAGCCCTACCTCTGACCCTGGTTTTTGTCAGTTCTGGGTGGGCTGAGCCATTCCAAGCCAGTCAGTTTCCCCTCTGGGCTTCAGAAAAAAAGAGGTGAGTTGATGTAAGATGTGTTCCCCTCCAAGTGGTACGATCTGAGTTCACTTCTAGAATAACTGCCCTGCCCTCCTCTCCCCTGCCTTCCTCTCCCATGCCCTCCTCTCCCATGCCCTCTCTTTCATTTTGCTTCCTGCCCTTTTGTTTCCTTATATAGTGAGCTCTGCTTTGGGGGAGTCTGGATTAGTGTTGACCTGGGGTCAGTCTAGAGAAGACAAACACTTTTAGGGCAATTCATATCATTTGTATTTTTAAAGCCTGGAATATGTGATGGTCAGGAATAGATGTACTATGTGGGATATAATCATATTGCACCTCTGGGCACAGAAAACATGACTAGCCCTACCTAAAAGAACTCAGTTACAGACAGAAAAAGACAAGCCTACCAGGCCATTCTAACTACTCTGGCTTGCACTGAGAATTTTCTCTCAAGGACTATGGTTGATGGGTCAATGGCCCATTAAGACAGCATCAGAGGTCAGACAGTTCCTACTGGCAATATGTATAGACCTGAGCCCCAGAGACTCCAAGATTCTGGCTCAGGTTATTCTTCTACCTTTGGATTCGGAGAGCAGAAGAAAATGGCAGAGACTAGCTCATTCACCAGAGCCACCTCACAGTCGGTCACACATGCGGGAAGCTGATGGCCACTTGCTGGAGACAGTCCTCATTGCAAAGCGAGTTGGGTGCTTTTAAAATCTAAATAGAGCCCAGCACAGGTGCATACAGCTTTCATGCCAACCCTTGGATGGCAGAAGCAGGTTGCGGTCCATATAGCACATTTTAGGCCAGCCGGGTCTATAATGTATGACTGCGTCCCAACAACAAACATCCACCGATAGGAGCTGAGGCGGTGGCTGGCACACATTTGTAATTGCAGCTCCTCGAGAAGCTGAAGTGAGGTAGGAGTATTGCAAACTCAAAGACGGCCTGAGAAACTTAGTAAGACCCTATCTCCAAATACAAAAGTTCAGTTATAGGATGCTTGGCCTGAGGCTGTGGGCTCAATCACCAGTACAGTTCAAATCGAATGATAATGCCCAAAGCAGGACTTGAGGGAAATGACTGCCTGTGTCATGGGAAGACCCCACGTGGCCTCTCACAGTGTGGTCCACACAGCACATCCCTGCTCTCAGGCCTGTGAGTCCATCACAGGCCACACCTCTACATTTCTAGACCCAAGGCCACTTCCTCTGCAACTGTAAGTCATCAAGACACTCTTAGCCAGCATCTCTCTGCTTGTCCTCACTTGTCCTCAGGAGCACCAGCCCTGGCCCCAGCAACGCCCTTCAGTTGTCACCTATTTGAGAGTGACCTGCCTCCGTGATAACTTGTCTTAGCTCCTCTATTTGGTAGAAGTCTCATTAAAGACAGGGATCTCACAAATGGGCATCATGTCATCATCAGTGGTGCACACTCAGGGTTTTAGGGATGCAGGCTTGGGATGGATCTGGGGTCTATCATTTGATTGTGTGATATGGAGTGAGCCCCTGGCATGCGAAACACACTTAATATTTGTTGGATGGATGATAAACGTTAAACTCCAGTTCCTCAACAGGAAGAGGAAATCATAATACCCTCCTTCCATGTACAATGGCCTGTACAGAAAGTGGATCCTAGCAAGTGCTTGTATTCTCAGGCCTGCTCATGCAGGACAAATAGTAAGGATGTAGGTGGTATGTGTGGAGTCCCAAGAATGTTCTTTCTCCAACACGCTTATCTTTCCTATCCAGTCTGGATCTAGGCCTCCTTCTCAGCCTACCGAGGGACCAGCGCCCTCTCTAGGACCCTCACCTTGTCCAACTGCCTCTCTGAGGTCAAAGGGACCACACACCACTTGAGTGCTTCTTCACCTCCTGGGAAAGCCTCCCGGGCAAGCATGCCTGCCTCACTATCCCTGCCCCAACTCCTTACCCTCCAAAGATACTTCAATTGACCCCACCTCCTGGGAGCCAGCAGAGGGAGCTCTGAGCCCTGGGGCTGTGGGTGGGGGTGTGTGGGGGTGGGGGAGGTGGATGGTGGGAAGGGGGCAGAAAAATGTTGCCTGACGGCTGCTAAGGCTGCCGGGCCTGTGCCCGCCCGCCTGTCCTGTCCTGCTCTGTCTAACTCCTAACTCGGTAATTACTGCTCCCCTCCCCCAGTCCCTACCCCTGTCCCAAACCACCACATCAAAGCCAGTGATGCCCCAGCTCCATTAACCCCTGCCTCACCACTGCCCACCTGTGGCCCCCATTCCCGTTCCCCACACAGAAAAAAAATTGGTTCCTTGGGTCTTCCCTCTCACTCTGTCTCTATTGCTCCCCCCACCCCCAAGAGGCAAGGTTTTCTCTTCCCAGACAGACTTCACTGGGCAAAAGGGCTTCCCACTGGCCAAAGCTCTGGGGACAATGCCGTCCTCTGAACACCTGGTGGGCAGTTGTCATGCCTTCTACTCTTGCATGTAGAATGGAGAGCACCATCCGAGCGTGGGATGGAGAGCAACAGGACCTGTGCAGGCCCTGGCCCTCATCTGGAGTCCCTACCCTCACTGCACACTGAAAAGGAAGCAGGACCCACAGCCTGCAGACTCCCAACATGCAGACTTAGCACTGGGCAAGTCCCCTCCTGTCCCTGGACCGTCTACACTCACCAGTGACCATAACAGACTAGGTTATGTCTCAGTCCTTTCTAGATCAAATTCTAGATTAAACCGAGGGCTCAGAGCTGGTAGAACCAGCCAAAGATGCCTCCCCCTGGCCACAGCTCACAGCAGACCAGGAAAGAAATACTGGGCTAGGGGGCGCTCTAACCAGTCTGCAGAGAACCTGGCATCTGGTTCCCCAGGCCTCCTGCGGGCTGGCCAGGGCTGGCTGCTGCCCTGCCCCATTCCCTCACAGCTGCACTTCCCCATCAAAGTACACATTCTGGAATCCCCCTTGCAGGGCCCTGGTGATGGGGCCTCCCTCTGACCTCCAGCCACCAATTCCTGGCTTCAGATGAGAATGGGGCAGGAGGGAGCCTCACCCCCCAGGAAATGTCACAGTGCCAGGACTCTGGTGGGCCCAGGGCATGCTCTGGCCGGGATCAAGCCAGCCTCCTTTTGCCCCTGCCCTTTACTGCTCACAGCCTCATTGTCTCTCCCGAAGGGAAGCTGCCAAGGCTGAGGCCTGGGAAGGGATTGGATAGCTACCCCACCCCCAAGCCATCCTACTCTGGAGTTCGAAGAGAGCCAGCATCAGCATTGACCAGGAAGGGTCAGGGGCCCCAGATCAAGACAGGATGGTCTAATGACCAGGACCAGCAAGGACACACAAAGGTACTGCTGAGGGCTGCTAGAAAACCTGAGTGTCAGAAGGAGGTCCAGTCCTTTCCCTGTCTCCCTGTGGAGTCAGCAGTGAGGCTGCCCTTAACCTTTAGCTCTGACTTCTTTTCCACGAGGTGGGAAATAAAGTAGAATGGCTAGGGGCAGATTGGGCGGCTTCTTCCTAGTGAACAGGGGCACAGGGGCTTGGGGGGCAGGCGGCAGATAAGTTTCTTTCACAGAAAATATAAAATGGCGAGAGGAAAGAGGAAGAGAGAAGAAGGAAGATGATTCATTCGGCTTTTCTAGGAGAGTGTGCTATTTTCTACATCTACTGACTGAAGGTATAAATAAAGATGGACCAAACATTGTGGGGAGGGGAGCAGGGAGCAGAGGAGGAGGGGGGTCTGGTGACTGGGAGCCAGAGTCTCTCTCCTGCCTTCATTCTCTGGGCAGGGTTCTTACATAGGTTGGACAGCCTGGAAACAGGGGCTGAACAAGGTGACCTCAAGAGGGCCTGGCCAGTGTCCTGGAAATCTGGGATTCTGTGATTCACAAAGATATGGTTACACTGGAGAAATACACAGAGGCTGGCGGCAGAGTTTAGAAGGCGTGCATTTGCTACATAGCAAGACCCTGTCTCAAAACTAAACAAGACAAATTAAAAATAGAAATCTTGCATCGCACTGGGAGGAGGTGGAGCGAAAAAGAAAGGTGAAAAAAAAAAAAAAAACCTCTTTGGAAACTAGCAGCCTGGTCCCCAAGTCCGGGTCACTTTCCTCCAGGACCCTCTTATAGTAACCTGGACAGTCAAGTCACTCAGAGACCCTGGAGTCCTCTTAACCCCTATCCTGACCACGATTAGACTGTGGAAGTGGCTGCCACAGAGCACACACTGCCGTTCTGGCCACCCATGGAGTTTCTAGCCTGGCCATCACCCTCTGAGAAGGAAGGGGAAGAGGGAGGGCGGCAAATCAGGGCCTAGACACCAGTCCTGAAGAACCCAGCTCTGATGCGGAGGAGGTAGGGTAGAAAATATCCTCAAGCTAACCATCCAACAAGATCTACCGAGCAGCCCGAGCTGGGAAGCCTAAGTTAGGGCAGAAGTACAAGTGGAGAGGCAAAGCAAGTGGGCCTGGGCTCAGACCAAAGGAATTAAGTGTCAGAAATAGACAGAGAGGGGCCGAGGCAGGTGGGAGGAGCAGGTTCTCTCCAGACACATCTGAGAGAAGCATTCGCTGGCCACCTTATCACCCTGGTCTCTCACTCTTCACTGCAGCTGTGGCCATGAAGGCCCCTGTGTTCTCCCACACCTGCCCTCACCTCCTCCCCCACTCCCAGATTCGAAGCCTCAGGGTCAGTCTCCACAGGGCCCAGGCCCCTCTCCCCATTGGCTTGGCTCCCACCCAGCAGCCCTTCCTGAACAAAGGGTTCCTCACAGACCAAGCCCAGAAAGCAACACTGCGTCCAGCACCTATACTGTCTCGGGGCTTCTGAGGCACTTCAGACAAAGGCTTTCCCTTCCAGGAACAGAGTAAAACCATTCCAGAGAAGACCATAGTCAGTAAAATGCAGTGACTGCAGAGTTGCCCAAAGCTCAGAGCATGATGGGAGCTAGAGGGCAGTAGTGGGAGGTGAGAATGCCGGCTTCGTGGAGGAAGTGGTATTTTAATTGTAAGAACAATTTAGACCAATGGGGAAGGAAGAACGGGACGGGAAGAACAGTGCTGTCCTGCATATTGAAAATGGGCACAATTACGAAAGGTGTAAGCAGGAGGTGGGCAAGCATTACTTGACTTTTTGTTTTGAACTTAAAGTAACCCCACTTTTCATCCCGAGGAGGAGAAGACCTAGGAGATGAGAAGCTGAATCAGGAAGAGGGCACCTAATGTCAGACCATTTTATAGATCTCCCCACACAGCCCTCCTGGCAAGCCTGCCAGATAGGAAAATTGTTCTTTAAAAACTGAGAGTTTGTAGGGCAAGGTGGGAAAATGATTCACCCAAGACCACAGATTTTAAGCTGGGATTAGATACGTCTGTCAAAACTGCTAAATACTGCATTGCAGCTAAACCAAGAACTGAGGCCTCATGTCTCCTAACCCGAACCTGGGTCTTGTATTAGCTCTCTCACTGACACCCACGAGGATGTCTTTCCCGCGCCGCAGAAGGATAGCGGCCAGCAGCTTCCTGTGTGGGCATACTACTCCATCTCCGTTGAAGAGAGGGATGGGCCTGCCCCACCCCTGGGTCCAAAGCCGCGGAGGCGGGTGAGAAGGCTGGAGGGTAGAAATCCAGCCAATGACGGGGCGACATGCAAATGTAGAAGTCCTTGCTTTCTTAGGGTTGGCTAATCTATCAACACTCTTGCCCAAATCCCTCCTCCTCTCTGAACACTGAACTATTCCGGGCGGGTGTTTGTGGCTCTAAAAACTAAGAGGAAAAAAGTCTTGAGGATTTGGATCTGAGTTGTCCCGGCGCCCCCCCCCCCGCGCTTTCCCTCCCCTCCCCTACCACTCAAGGCTCAAAGCTTTGGAAACCCTCGAAGTCTAGGTGTCTGCTCTGGCTAAATCCAATTTCAGAGTTCGGATCTGAGCATTTGCCCCATCCCTCCTCGGCTGGCCAGGCTCCTACCGGCTTCACCAGGTCGCTCTCAGAGTTCCTACATCTCCCCCGTTACACATTTAAAATAAAATCCTTACGTCCCACTTCTGGAAGGGAGGGCCTCCGAGATCTCTCCCCCTGTCTTTCTTACTCGCTAGGGGGAAAGCAGTGAAGTCAGAGTCCTGACTCAGTTTCCCCATTTGCATTCCCCTTTCCTGTACTACTGCAGATGCTGAAGGAGCCAGCAACGAAGAGGTGCTTTCCACCTTATTCCTGTCTCTTCCCCAAATCTAGCTCCAGGACCTTTCTCGCTCTTTCCCCGACCCCCAACTCTTTCCCCGTCCTCACCTAAACTCTCACTATGAATCTCATGATGTCCTATAGCTTTTCCCTGCCCATCTGCCAACAACTCCTTGGTGATGCGAATTGGACACATTTCTTTGGGGGAGGACTACACGGGAAGAAAACACAAAAGAGTATCCAGGGGTACCTAACGTCAAAGTGGCACTTCAGAAGTGCTCGGGCAGAGACCCTAAAGGACGGTCTGCGAGGGTCCCGGAGCAACCACCCGGTAGCTGGGATCCTGGAGCGGGTAGAGCCGTGGGCAGCAGGATCGCCGTGCTGAGTCCCAAGACTGGCTCTGGGTCCCCACCCTCTGGTGTTTGGAGCTGCGCGGGAGTCAGTCCCACTCAGCACTCACCACCACAGTCCACCGACGTGCGCGGGGCACAAGAGTAGCAGCAGCAGCAGTCCCAGGCGGGAGGGCACCGGCGGCAGCATCCTGAGGGCTCTACCACAGTCTGGCGCGGGCAGGGGGGGTGGGGAGTGAAGTTGCGGGGTGAGCCGGGGCGCGCGGGCACCGGGCTTCAGGGCAAACGCGGCGACCGAGGCGGCGGCCGGGAGACTAGGGCTCCGGCGGCAGCGGCAGCGGGGGGGCCCATCCCGGGCGAGGAGGGGCGCGGCGGAGGCGGAGAGCGGACCCAGCAGCCAGCGCCTGTGTCTCCTGCGGAGTTCGCTGGAGAGAAGAAATCAGAGCCGGGGGCGGGGGTGGGAGGGGAGCGGGGCCGGAGCGTGGGCGGGGGAGGGGGACAGGGGGGCCACGGGGGTGGCAGTTGCGACAGTCAGGCGGCGGGACTCTTGGGAGGGAGCCGTGCGCCCCGGGGCGGCGGGCGCAGAGCGCAGCGGAGGGCGGGAGCCGGGTGCTGGGGCGGGGCCCGCGCGCTCCAGGGTGCGGGTCCCGCCCGCCTGCCCCTCTCCTAGCCTCTGCGGGGTTGTCCCCTGCCGTCCTTAGACCTGGGGCATGGAGGGGCGGGATGAATAGTAGAGAAGGGGGGTGGGAGGAGGGAGGAAGAGGAACTGGGGAAGGGGGACTGGCTGGGAGACGTTTGACAGGTTTGTTGACTGTAAAGAGAGAAAACTTCCCAGGAATGAGGGAGTTTGGGGGGGAGGGAACAGTACGTAGGGATATACAGATGGGGGCCAGGGAGGAAGTCGGCCGGGGGGAGCGCAGGATGCTCTGTAGAAGGCTGTCCAACTCGATCGCCAGCCCAACGAACTTAGCAGGAGTTACTTTCTTGCGGATAGCCAACTCCCGCGTCTTTTGCCCCTTCTTCAGCCTCTGTCCCAGCAAGGGAACGAGCTCGAGGCCTGGGCCTGGGTTCTCGCTCCCTAGCCTTGCGGCCGCGGCCAGCCGGTGTTGAGGGCGGACAGTGTGGGGGAGATAAGACAGCAAGTGGAACCTCTCCAGGGCCTGCGCTCCAGCATTCGCTACTCATAACGTGGCGGAGGGCCGAGGTTGCTGACTTCCAAGAGAAGAGGGGTCAGCGCTGGCTGTGGCCGGGTCTCACTTGTCCGCGGGTCCCTGGAGCCTCAAGTTCCTCCCCCAACTTGGCCAGGGCAGAAAGGGTGGGAGAGCCAGCTGCAGGTGAGATGGCGTTTATCTGATTCTCTAATGCCACAAAAATGTCTTTGATGCCCCTGACCCCCTCCCCACGGGGGGAGATCAAAGGCCTCGTGGGGAGGAGGGACAGCTCCATTCATCAAGCCAAGCGGCTGGCAGCGGGCGGCAGCCTCTGCGGCTCTGGCCTGGGGCAGAGGCCCCCCGACGTGCCCCAGGAGTGCAGAGGGACAGGTGGTGCGGACATTCCGAAGCAGGAGCCAATTTCCCTGCCACCCGCTATCTAGAGGGCCCATCAACCTTCAACAGGGGACCTTAAGCCCACGTGGCCGAAATTTCACACCAGAGGGGAAAGTTCCTTGTCGTTTGGGGTGGGGAGGAATTTAGAAGTGGAAACGGAGACGGTGCCAAGATAGACAAACACCGCTGGTGAGCAAAGAGAAACGGTCCAGAGAGTCCAGAGAGTGAAGCAAACGGGCAAAGATGAGACTAGGGGCCAGAAAGAAGGCACGAGAAGGCCACAGATGCGACCTCAGGAGGTGTGTGTGTGGGATGAGATCTGGGGAAAGAAAAGATGGAGAAACCGGAGTCTAGACATAAAAAAAAAAAAAAAAAAAAAAAAAAAAATAAGGCCGTGGGTTTTCTGGGAGACTGATTGTGGGTTCTGGCTGTCAAAGGTGTACCAGTGTAGTCCTTGTCCTGGATAAGGAGATTTTCAGAGTGTGGGGCACTCTGGGGAAGGAAAGGAGACAGAGCTCAGCCAACCTACGCTTCTCCTATTCTAGTGCACTGCACTGCTCCAGCACCTAGCAACATTGTACACAACCGTTTGTATCAGTTCCAAGCACTGTGGACACCACCACACCCGTGGACATAGCTCATTCAAAGATATACCAGGCCGAGTGAATACTGAGGCTAGGGTTGGTGCCAACCTGGCAGCTATGAGCTGCAGGTGGGCCAGTGACCAGCTCCCTGGATCCAGTACCTCAGTTCCTAGCCCCTTACCCAGCCTGCTACTGTTATTGCAGATTATGAAATGCTCTCCCTGTCCTGCATTCTTCTCTGAGGCAAGAATTTTAATGTATTTGTCTTTGTCATCAGGGGACCTGGGCTCTGGAATAGTCCTGAGAAGGGAGCGCCCCAAATCTACTCTTTGCTGATTCCAGACCCCAGGCTTTCTCGGTTCTCCTGCCTCCCCCCCCCCTCACGCCCCCGTGTCCTATCCCTGCCCCTCTCTTCCCCCCCCCCCAAGACACTGTCTCTCTGTGGGGTGGATAAAAATGATGTTATTGAAACAACAGAATTGGGAGCAGTGGCAGGGAGCAGGGATCAGCTCAGGAAACTGGGGCGGTTGCCAAGAAGCCTGCTCCCCCGCAGGCGGCCTTTCTGCCCCCACCCCCCACCTTTCCTCTAAACACACACAGTTGGTCCCACCCCTCCTGCAATGTGCTCCAGCCAGATCTTTCAGAATCTTTAGCCATCCCTGGACTCTCCTAACCTTCATCCATCCTTCCCCCAAAGTCCCACTCCAAAATCACTTGATAAATACTGCTTGCAGAAGCATCAGAACAGGAAAGAAAGGCCAGGGTAGACCTGGGGCCCCTGTTCCAGGACTTTGGTTCCAAGCTATTGGCATTTGTCATCTGGGGAAACCAGGGATCCAGGGCTACCCTGCCTTACCTCTGCCCACAGATGCTCCCTGTAGGTGCTCCCCATTTGGGTGTTGTCTGAACAGAGACAGATTGGACACCTTTGTCTTTTTTGTCCCCTCAAACCTTCAGAGACCCAAGTTTGGAGGGTCTAGAAATTTCTAATCACTACTGTTACTTTAGCAGATTTTTTTCAGAGAGCAGAGCTGTATATCCCCACAGCTACAGATATGTATGCACACATGCACACTCAGACATACCATCAGATGCACACAGACAAATGGACAACCCCACCAAAAGCACACCCTTCACTCCACAACTCCCTGCTTCCGCAATGCTAGTTAATTTTCATGAGCAGGTACAGATAGGGAAAGATAGTGGCCTTGCTGGGGATGAAATTCATGCCAACCACCATGACGACTTCACCCACGTACACACAAATTCTCTCTCTCTCTCTCTCTCTCTCTCTCTCTCTCTCTCTCTCTCTCACACACACACACACACACACACACACACACACACACACAAGGCCTCTGCATATGTTCATACAGAGAAACAGAAAAGAATAAGCAGTGAGTTGAGACTGCAGTGGGCACTGGGAGCCTCCGCCCCTCCCTCTATCGCTCTACCCTAGCCCTGTGAACCTGTAAATTCCACTGCTAGGCTCTGGTGTAAAGACCCTGCAGGGGAGACTTGGGTGTCTGGCTGTGGGGTTGAAGAGGAAGGAGGGGCAGAGGTGGGGACTGGGGGGGGGGGAGAGGCAGCTGGAGACAGATAACATCAGAACCGCTGCAGGCAAGAGCAGAGTGCTCTGTCTCCACTGGCCTCTCCTCTCTCTCTCTCTCTCTCTCTCTCTCTCTCTCTCTCTCTCTCTCCTTTCTTGTGTCTTCATGTACAGAGTTTGGTCTCTAAATCATTCTGTTGTGTGTCCCCCACCCCTTCTTTCCTCAGGGGATGACTGAAGCTGCAGGAGCCCAAGAATTTAGGCCTGTGAACCTTCCCCTCCCAATAACCTCTATCCTCTCCTCTTCCCCTCTCCTTCCCTGCATCTCTAGCAATGGGATGTAACTCTCCTTTTCAGGAAGATGAGAGACCTTGAGAATTCCTACAAGCCCCCGGTCTCTGGGACCTAGAAGAACAGAGAGAGGAAAGGCCAGCCCTCTAGAGAAATGAAGGGAAGAAAAGAAAAAGGAAATAAAAAGGAGAAGAGAGACAATCATTTCCTCTTCTAGGTATCCTGAACAGCTTTATTCAGCTCCACGGCCTGCCTAATATCCCAAGAGTGTATCCACCCATCACCTTGTCAGGCCTGCCTCACAGGCCCAGCTCCATGGAGATCCTCTCCGAGCCTTTGTCTCTCACCTCAGAGCTCACCTGCCTTGTCCTGTCCTGCTGTCTCTATCCTCTCAGGCCTCCAATAATACCAAGGAGAGAAATAGCCTGCCTGAAAGAATCTAGAAATAGGGGGCAGGGGCTGGGGACCGCCCCAGGGGCTGCTTACCACCAAGGCTCGATTGGGAGGATGCCAGGGAACATAGGCCTCCTCTTAGGTCAGCTTCAGTGGACCAGAAGGACCGGCTAGCCCCAGGAACCCCTACAGAAAGCCATCTTGTTCTGGGCTGCCTCCTGCACACATGGTTTTTCCCTTTTGTTTTGTTTTGTTTTGTTTTGTTTTGTTTTGTTTTGTTTTGTTTTTTTCTTCTGGTTGTTTTGCCCTTGTTTTTATGATACTAGACTTGATGCTTGAACTCGGGGCCTCAACTGTTCCAGGAAAGAACATTATCTCTGAGCATCTTCCCACAGTCCAACTCCTGGGTTTTTGACTGGGAGGGGCGTTGTGGTAGGGGGTAGAGGGGGTGGGGTGGGAGGCAGCCTAGTCAGAACTCCAGACTCCAGGTCCTCTGTGGCTTCTGTCCTTGTTGTATCACTGGGACTGGGCTGTACTGACTCTCTCACCCTGGCAACAGGCAGTACCTACTATGTGCTGGGCATCCAACTAGATAGTGGGGAGAAAATGGTGTCACCTACTTTCATGGATCCTGCTAATTACAGCATCTTTAAGAAGGAAACTACAGCCTTGATAGCACCTGGGGACCTAGAAAGGTTCTAGAAGTAAGCCACTCAGAATGGAGAGGTCTCTCTGAAGAATGCTCCAACTAATATCTAAGAAGGTAACTGGGAGGCACAAGGGCATTTTAAGCAGGGAGCAGCCATTGTAAAGTCCTAGCTTCTGCTAGGAGCACAGAAGGGGAGGGGGGAGGGGAGAGGGAAGGGGAGGAGGAGGGGAGGAGGGAGTCACTGAACAAGTGGCAAAACCAAGTTGGGAGGCAGTTAGGCTCAGGGGTTTGGGGTGATCAGATCAAGAAAAGCTTTCTGGGTATGGAAGTGACTTTTTTTTTTCACTTACTGGTTTAAAGGTAGTGCTTGGGGCATGGTGGGTGCATGCATTTTATCCCAGCACTCAGGAGGCAGAGGCAGGTGGATCTCTGTGAGTTTGAGGCCAGTCTGGTCTAAAAGATGGAGTTTCAGGACAGCCAAAGCAGTTATAAAGAAAAACCCTGTCTTGAAAAACCCAAATCAGCAGGACGGTGGTGGCACATGCCTTTAATCCCAGCACTTGGGAGGCAGAGGCAGGCAGATTTCTGAGTTCAAGGCCAGCCTGGTCTACAGAGTGAGTTCCAGGACAGCCAGGGCTACACAGAGAAACCCTGTCTCAAAAAACCAAAAAATTAAAAAAAAGAAAAAACAAAACCAAACCAAACCAACCAAGCAAACAAAGTAGAAGCTGGAGAGGTGAGGCAGTGGTTAAGAGCTCTTCCAGAGGGCATGGATTCAATTTCCAGCACTTATATGGCAGCTCATAACTGTCTGTAACTCCAAGATCTTCCCAGGGGACTTCCTAGGTCCCCAGGTGCTATCGAGGTGCTATCACATTTACACAAACATATACGCAGGCAAAGCATTGCCAAAGAACACAAGATGTTAAGTTGTGCTACGGTGTTTAGGAGTGTGTTTAGATGACAGGAAAATTACAAATAAGCTACAGATAAACCCTCCATCAACTGAATATATCCTGCTTGGAAAATGTATTCAATATATCTAACCCACTGAGCACAGTAGCTTTGCCTGCCCCTCCCCCCATGAGCATGCTCCTAAGCCTTATATTATCCACGTGTTTTGTAATAAAGCACAGACTATTTCATATCATGTATACTATACTGAAATGAAGAGTGGGTACAGCACACACAGGTGGGTATCTTATAGACGTGAAGGGTTAAAAAAAAAAAACACCTGCAAAACACAACATGCTAAACATAACAGGCATCAGAATGTACAGGAGGGATCATCTCATGTTAACCCCTGGCAGGGCTGTCCAGGAGCTCAAGAGAGTATCCTACTGTATATGACTAGCGCACGAGATGATATCCAAAGGAAAGTGTTTAGTGGATACAGAGAACTTTCATGCCCTTGTGAAGGCAAACTTCGCAAGCTGTGTGAGCCAAGAGCAGTTCGTAGGTAGCTACTTATACCATAAAAGTATGGGGTAGTTGCTCTGGGGTTGGGAGAAGGAGTCAGTTGGGTCTCTAGGAGCCTGTGGAGATAGCAAAAGACCATTTTTTCATGGAAGTTCATTTCATTGGTGTGCAAGCAGTGGTACATTTATTTTATTATCTTTTCTTTTCTTTATTTTATTTTATTTTATTTTATTTTATTTTATTTTATTTTATTTTATTTTATTTTATTTTATTTCTCGAGACAGGGTTTCTCTGTGTAGCCCTGCCTGTCCTGGAACTCACTCTGTAGACCAGGCTGGCCTCAAACTCAGAAATCTTCCTGCCTCTGCCTCCCAAGTGCTGGGATTACAGGCATGCGCCACCACCGCCCGGCTTATCCTCTTTTCTGTATTGGTCATTTTCACTGTGCATGTGCATGTGTGCATGCGTGCGTGCATGCGCGCGCGCGTGCGTGTGTGTGTGTGTGTGTGTGTGTGTGTGTGTGTCACACACGTGCGCACAAGAGCTCTCGTGCTTACCCCATGAGCGTGTGTTAACAGACACACAGTCAGATTTATTTCTATAGATAGGAAAGCCACAAAGGTAGAAATGCATTCTCTTACTTTCCTTGCAGTGATGAAATTTGAACTCAGGGCCTTGTGCTGCACCACATTCCTAGCCTAGAAATATCCTTCAGTTCTCCATGTGTTCAATCTTTTAAGTTCTATTCAGTCCTTGGACCAAGTCCTTGGAGCCTCATGAGACTGGCTCAGTAAGAAAGAGAACTCATCTTTAAGGAGATCTGTCTGCTTTCTATAGAGCTGTGGTTCTCAACTTTCATGTTGTGACCCCCAACCATAAAATTATTATTTTTGTTGCTACTTCAGAACTAATTTTGCTGCTGTTATGAATTAGGTCCTAAATATCTGAGTTTTCTGGTAGTCTTGGGAAATCCCTGTGAAAGAGTCATTCAACCCCCCAAAGGGTCTCAGCCCACAGGTGGAGGACTGTTGCTGTAGAGAAACATCTAATGAAGTTACAAGGTTGAAGATCATATGTGTCTTCTGGTTTTCCCGGAAGCCCAGAGGTGACCTCCCTCTCCTCCAACATCCATTCTGCACTGGTTGGCCACGCAAAACAGCGTTCCCAGCGGTGGGGTGAAAGGAACAAAAGAGGAGGGATCAACATAGGAAACCACTGTGGAGACTTCACTTGGGCAATGGGGCGTGGTCAGCCCCGGGCTTTGAAAAGATGTGTTATGACACTCACTGTAGAGACAGAATCAGAGGAGAGCCCAAGCAAGGGCAAGAAGACTGGTCTCTGTGGCTGGATGTCAAGACAATGCAGCTTTCGCCTGGGTGTGGCATAAAGGGGAAAGGAGACGAGGACCTGTGACCAGTGTCAAGGACCTAGAGTGACTGGGAGTGTCAAGAGACTCAGTGAGAGAGCAGGAGGAGGCCTTGAGGAGGCCTCAAGGTTTTAATGCCTAACAGAACAGATACTGGTGTGATTCACCCTGAAAGGAACGTTCAAGGGCGCTCCACACTGGGTAAGGTCATCTGGGGGAGTCTGGGCTATGAATTCAAGATGCTTCGAAAACATTCATGAGGATCTGTCAGGCAAGCAGTTAGATATGCAGGTCTGGAGCAGAGGTGTGTAGGGTACAATTAGGGTACATGTATGGGCTGAGTCATTGTGGCATAGGGTACAATTACCCTGGATTTCCCAGAGGATGGTACAGAGCTGAGAGGAGCCTTGAGGAAGGATGATCAGTAATCAGTAATGGCCAAATGAGAGAGGATGCAGAGGAGACAGAGGAGGGGCTACAGACAGGAGACAAAGAGTGTGACAATTTCACAGAAGCCAAGATCAGGTCGGCCTCGGGAGGCAGAAAACAGACAGACCTCTGCGGGGTCAATAATAGGAATGTGGTCTAGAAAGCAGCAAGCTAAACCCCAGGCCAACTGTGCTGATGCCCAGACACCATCCTACGACTTTCCTCCCATGAAACGCTCATTGGCACTGGTTCGTTTGCCAAATACGACCTGTGCTTATCTTGGCATCCCCCTGCCCCATTCCAGTTTGGCTCTTGCTTGTCTTCCAGCCTTAGCTTGCATTTTGTCTCCTGGAAAAGTTCTGGCCTACAAGTAGCTCTTGGTTCCCCCCCCCCCCTTGCTCACCCATTCCCCTTTCATACTCTCTGTACCTCACTTCTAGGCCAGCCTTGTTGAACCCCAACTTTCCTCAAGATCTAAGATGCCTGTAATGACTCCTTCATTTCCCAGGAACTCACAGGACTTTAGTTCTGCTTTGTAGAAAACACAGCATCTAGACTGGGCTTCATCGATGTGTTTTCCCCTTGCTTCTGAGTGTGTTAAAGAATACAAGCTGAGGATGACACTTTGTAACTTGCTTGACTGTTGTTGAATTGCCAGAGAGGGGACCTATTCTTCCGGGAAGGATAACCCAAGGCAATTAGATAGAGAGTGGTATATCCTCACCCAACCAGGTCTTCTGAGTTTAGATAAGAAACTGGAGAGTCCAACAGATTCCTAGGAGGGCCCTCTCTGGGCACATAGACACCTCTGTTACTTCAGAAGTCCGCTCACAAAGTCCTAGAACAGCGCCACAGCGCCATCTCTTGGCAAATGGCACACTGTTCCTTAAAGCTTGTCTACAGGACAGACAATGGGAACCTAGAATGAACTCCAGTTCATTCAAGGGTAGCAATACAGCTTAGGGACCACAAGACAAAGCCTGGAAAAGATGTGGAGAAAGTCCTTGTGTATTGGGGGTGAAGCTGTAAATCTGTGATTTCTGGAGATTGTGCCACTGGAGGAGATCAAACACCTGATAGGACTTCCAAATGGATACTAGAAAGAAGTCATTCAAAAGGGGGGAACTGTATATGGGTGAAACTGTAACTATGAGTACACTGTAGATGTCTAGATATCTGGAAGTAGCTATGTTTATATACAAGCATGGCTTGATCGCCTGATAGACTATTACATCAGCATGAGTGCGGTCTGTAGAGCAAGTTTCAGGAGGCTTCGCAGAGAAACTCTGTATCAGAAAATCAGTGTGTGTGTGTGTGTGTGTGTGAGAGAGAGAGAGAGAGAGAGAGAGGGAGAGAGAGAGAGACTGAGAATATTATACAGGTATTGTCTTAGTCAGGGTTTCTATTCCTGTACAAAACATCATGATCAAGAAGCAAGTTGGGGAAGAAAAGGTTTATTCAGCTTACACTTCCACATTGCTGTTCATCACCAAAGGAAGGACTGGAACTCAAGCAGGTCAGGAAGCAGGAGCTGATGTAGAGGCCACAGAGTGATGTTACTTACTGGCTTGCTTCCCCTGGCTTGCTCAGCTTGCTTTCTTATAGAACCCAAGACTACCAGCCCAGGGATGGCACCACCCACAAGGGGTCCTCTCCCCTTGATCATTAATTGAGACAATGCCCCACAGCTGAGTCTCATGGAGGCACTTCCCCAACTGAAGCTCCTTTCTCTGTGATAACTCCAGCCCGTGTCAAGTTGATGCACAAAACCAGCCAGTACAGGTGTTAAAATGAGAAGTACACTTATCGTATCAGAACCAGGAATATTCACTATAAAATGTCAAGTGGTAAAAATGAGCTCCAAAAGTCTCATGTAGTCCAACCTAAGAAGCCAAGGATGGTCTTGAGCCTTCTAGTCCACCGTGCCTTTATCTCCACCGGGCTGAGATTATATATATCACCACCACAGGCTTAAGCAATGCTGGGATTGAACCCAGGGTCTTCTAGGCAAGAACTCTACCAACCGAGACACATCCCCAATCTTGCTAATTTTTGTTATCAAGACATCAGCTATTTAATGGAAAAAATAAGCAGGGAATTGATTAGGGACACATTGCAAGCTCAGAAGGTTAAGTTGCCTTTGGGTACAGTTATGGTCAGAGACTTGCAGAGTCTCTCCAAGTGTCTCTCTCCCTTAGCACAGGCCTGGCCCAGAGCATGTGATTCATCAACGTCTGCGGAGGTGCGGGGTGAACGTGACACAGGGCCTGACATACTGCCACCTTCCTCCTCTCCATTCTTCCCTGTCCTTCAGCCTGAGGCCTCCAGACATTTGTTCTGACTGTACGAGGCCCAGCCATGCAGGAAGACTGCCACGGAGCCCACAAACCAAGCTTCCACTTCCCTCTCTCAACGCCTCCATTCCAAATGAACCTCAGATGGCCAGAGGCGGTTCCCACTGAGCTAGGTAAGGCTCACCTTTTGGGTGTATATCAGAATCACCGAGTGGAAAGACAATGACCCTGTGGCTCTTGCGTCTTAGGCATGTAAAATGGATTTGTTAACAGGATGGGTTCTCTAGATATAAAGTCGAGAAGACTTTGGGGCATGAGACATTTGCTACGCTATTCTTTTTGTTGTTGTTGCTTGTTTTTCGAGACAGGGTTTCTCTGTGTAGCCCTGGCTGTCCTGGAACTCACTCTGTAGACCAGGCTGGCCTCTAATCCGCCTGCCTCTGCCTCCCAAGTGCTGGGATTAAAGGCGTGCGTTGCCGCCCGCCGCTGCCGCCCGCCGCCGCCACCACCACCACGGGAAGGAAAAGGACACACAGAGCTTCAGCAAGTCCCCAGCCCAGGAGCCCTGAGGGAGTTTGCACTGCAGGTGGCCCTTGCCACGTTGAACCCGTCATGCCTTTGCAGGCTTTGTCATTGGCTATATGAGTGGCCCCAGCCAGAGATATTTTCTGCCACTGAGGCATTGACTGTAGGGGAGCCGATGCTTAGAGACCTATGTCTGCTGACCGCACTCCTGGTACCGAGACCTTGAAGAGGAAGCGCGTTTTACTTGCCTCTGCCTTTACATGGATCGTGCGTTTGGCAGAAGAGGAAATTAGAGCCATGGTCACCATCAGGAGTGAGCTGTCCCACAGAGACATTATTACTAGTGGCCTTCCCATGACCAAAGTTAACCTACAAGATGCTTGGCAGGCTCAAGGATGCAGAATGTCCCTCTTCTTGGTTGTTTATCTCTAGGATTTCTGGCCCTCCCTCCTGAAGCTCCTTGGACGCCACATCCCACACTTGACCCTGCCTTTGTCAGAGGCTTGGTTGCTGCACTCACGTGGCCACTGGCTGCTTCCCTGGCACGCCAAGTATCTTCATTGCTCAGACCCTGCCCCACATTTAGCTGACCTACCACTTGGGGTCATTTTACTTGAAATTTCAGAAGGCAAGCAAAATCTTATTAGTTGAATTTGCAGAAAGCCGGGGTATGATCAAATTCAGAACAATTGCTTATCAGCTATGAAAACGCAGGCAGGGAGCTAGCTAGATCCATCTGTGCCTCCCTTCCATGAGGATTTTAATGTTCAGGGACAACTCCCCAGAGCTGTGTAAGGGTTAGATAGAATCCAGAATGAACAGAGAGAGACCGATACCAAAAGATACCAGGGACAGGTATGGTGACGCATGCCTTTAATCCCAGATTCGAGAGACAGACACAGAGGGATCTTTGTGTGTTTGAGGCCAACATGGTCTACATAGTGAGTTCCAGGACAGCCGGAGCTAGGTAGAGAGTTCCTGTCTCAATAACAACAAAAATACTAGATATCTTCCCCCAAATCATTTGTATTTTATTTTATTTTTTCAAGCATGGTCTCATATAACCCGGGCTGGACTCAAAGTTGCTACATAGCCGAGGCTAGCCTTAAACTCTTGACCCTCCTCCTTCTGTCTCCCAAGTGCCAGGATTACAGGTTGCTAACAACGAAACCTGGGTCCTCCGGAAGAACAGCAAGTACTCCTAACTGCTGAGACATCTTTCTAAGCACCCCCCCCCCTTTTTTTAAGCGAAGAATTTAGGATGAGAATCAAATATTTCTGCACTAGATGAGGATAATTCCTAAAGAACCAGAGGTGTCTATGGCTCTGTTGCCATAGACTTTAAGTTAAAATGAGACAATTTAAGGAATAAATGCTAAATCAGAGTAGTTTACATAGAACACAGGTAAGGCAAAGTACACGATGAGTCAAGTGTATACAATATCTGGGGGAGCATGACCTATGCCCAGATGTTAAAGTCATACATGAAAAGGGAGACACGCAGGGGGATCAACAGGGTCCAGTGTCCCTGAGTACCTCAAAGGACAACCCAGCCTGGGCTCCCACTCTATGACAAATCTTCTGTGTGACTGGTGCTCCTTGGGAGGCTGGAGGACCCATTTGGCAACTTGTGGGTCTTTGGCATTTTTTCCAACAAGGGTGAGCTCCAGGAAGGACAAAGTTCTGGGAGCTGAGCGCTATTTCCATCTGACCCTTTCCCCATATGACAATGACTAGTGTTTGAGCCCTACCCCAGTCTAGATCCCACAATCCTTGTGTGGTGAATCCTAGAGGCCAGCAGAGGGCATCAGATCCCAAAGAACAGATCGCACCCGCCCGAGATCCCTTCGGAGCCACAGAGTCAGCTTGGGTTCCGTGAGATCTCTGGCGGGCTGGACCACAGCTGCTCTGGTCAAAGTGCTGAGACAGGGTGAACCAGCGAAGTCCGAGACTATTCCTCGGAAAGTTGTGCTTTTCTCTCTCTAGATTAGTGGGTTTTTTTCTTTGAGTTTGTTTATATAGTGGATTGCATTGATGGATTTCCGATTAGTAATTGAAGCATACCCTCAGCTCTGAGAAGTAGCATTCCATTCTAGCACCACCTTCCTGTGGGGACACCACATTGGAGAGAAGACTGCACTTCTCTTTCTGTTACAAAGCACTTTTCAAAATGTTCTTTGGGGAAAAGAAACACAGCATCATTAGAACCTTCTGAGTTCCACAGAAGACTCAACAGCGTCGCCTTTGCCTCCAAGTTTGAAGTGAATTTGTGATTTCAAGATGTTCTAACAAAATTAGTTGATAGGAAAGTGGAGTTATCCGTGGAATGCGGCTGGAATGATTCTAATGCATCCCATCTTCTGAGAATTAATTCAGGGTCTCCTCACTTTCCCTGAGATTGTGTCTAAGTCCTCAAGTCCTTACATAAGGCTGAAATTTGGGATAAAGATGGGTGTCTTGCTCTCAGTCATCATCCGAGTGTGCCAGCATCCATAGCCTCACTATCACCCATCCGGTCCTCAGCTGGTAAGCCACGTGAGGTCACGTCATTTCTGTGTCTAAAGATGGATGCTCATTTCTGTTGGTCGTTTTCTTTCCACATCCACCCTCCTCTCGAGCATGGTAGATATTCGTGTTGCCCCTTTGCTATGCTAAACAGCAGGAAATTCTGGGAGATTATCAAAGATGTGGTGTCTTTTCGGCACTGCAGGTGATTGGTATTAGATTCGTTATGCTGCTTCCCTAGCCTGTTGAGCCTGGGACATTCTGGGTAGCTCCTAAAAACCTATGTCCCCAGATCACCATGTAGAACCTCCTACACAGTTCCTTCATGGAAATGAGGTACAGACCACCTCTTTCTCTCAGATCCCACCAAGAGCCTTGGGGAGCTTTCCTTTCAGGGACTTCCCCCTTGTCCTATTGTCTCTTATTTTCTAATCTCTCTCTCTCTCTCTCTCTCTCTCTCTCTCTCTCTCTCTGTGTGTGTGTGTGTGTGTGTGCGTGTGCGTGTGCGTGTGCGTGTGCGTGTGCGTGTGCGTGCGCGTGCGTGTTCGTGTGCGTGTGCGTGTGCATGTGGAGGCCAGAGGACAATCTTGGGTGTTGTATCTCAAGACTCATCCATCTTGTTTTTTGAGGCAGGGTTTCTTATTGACCAGGGGTTCAGCTAGCTTGGCTGGCCAGATAGCCCGGGATCCTTCTGCCTCTACCTCCCAGAGCTGGGTATCGAGCACTAACCACATCCAGGTCCTCATGCTTAATGGAAAGTACTCTAACAACCGGTCAGCCCCACAGCCCTCTTGCCATCTTTAACTCGAGATAACTAGATAACTCAATTTCTATTCTCTTGATGATTTTCCTTGTAGTACAGCAGTATGACTGTGTGTCAAAACCTAGTTAATCCAAACTCTTTTCCCAGATAACATTAAGTTGTTTTTTTTTTAAGATTTATTTATTTTATTTATATGAGTACACTGTAGGTGTCCTCAGACACACCAGAAGAGGGCATCAGACTCCATTACGGATGGTTGTAAGCCACCATGTGGTTGCTGGGAATTGAACTCTGGAACAGTAGTCAGTGCTCTTAACTGCTGAACCGTCTCTCCAGTCCAACATTAAGATTTTTAAAGTTACTTTAACTCCCATGCTCCTAAGTCATGTGTTGCTATTGGAAATATTTAAATCTTTAACCTCAGCACATCATAATTTTATTTATTTTTATTTTTTCTAGTTATTTAGTAGTAGTAGTAGTAGTAGTAGTAGTAGTGTTATTATTATTATTTGTAGTGAGTGAACCTAGGGCCTTGTAGATGAACACTCTACCATTGACATGAGTCCTTAACCATTTATTATATATTTATTCATCCGTGGTCCTTCGGATTAAAGCTACATCCTCATAGATGCTGGGAAACAACGCTCTACCCCGGAGCTTTATCTCCAGACTTCTTTTCACTTCCTGTTTTGAAAGGCTTCTCACTAGTCACCCAGGCTGACCTTGAATTTATGATCCTCCTGCTTCAAGCCTCCCAAGGATTATGGGTCAGTGTCACTGAGCCTAGCTCCTCTCTATATTTATAAAAATGTTAATCTACTCCTTTAGACTACCCTCTGTTTTACCGTTTTTTAGAGTCACAATCTACTATGTAAGATACGGCTTCCTGGAGCCTACACTCCAGAGTTTCCCGGACTAGAGTGACGAATTGCCTGCTTTTACCTGTCATAAGAGGCATTATGTCAGCTGGGTGGCAGCAGAGGCTGCGGCAGCAGCGCACGCCTGTAATCCCAGCACTCTGGGAGGCAGAGGCAGGCGGATTTCTGAGTTCCAGGCCAGCCTGGTCTACAGAGTGAGCTCCAGGACAGCCAGGGCTACACAGAGAAACCCTGTCTCGGGGGAAAAACAAAACAAAACAAACCCAAATCCAAACAAACAAACAAACAAACAAAAGAGGCATTGTGTCAGTTGCTCTTGATTAGCTATAACCAGAGTACCTGAAGGAACAACTTAGTAAAGGTTTATCTTGGTTCGTGGTCTCAGTGGGATCAGTCCATGGCTGTGTGGCTTCGTGTGCTTGGTCAGAAAAGCAGTAGTAGGAGGGTGAATGAGGCTGATCACTTCATGACAGATAGGAAACAGAGAGAAAAAAATAGGACTAGAGACCATGTATACCCTTCAAAGCCACACTCTTAAGGGTTCTGTTTATTCCAGCTAGTCCTCATCCCTTAAAGTTTCTAGAACTTTCCAAAATCAACTCACCAGCAAGAAACCAAACATTCCACACAAGAGCCTATAGGAGAACTCAGTATTAAGTTATATCATTTTAAAATATTATTTATTTACTTTTATTGTACGTTCATTGATGTTTTGCCTGCGTGTCTGTCTGTGCTGTCTGTGAGGATGTCAGATTCCCTGGAACTTGAGCTACAGACAGTTGTGAGGTGTGTAGGTGTTGGGAACTGATCCCAGGTCCTTTGGAAGAGCAGGCAGTGCTCTGAACCCCCAAGCCATCTCCCCAGCCCCCCTTCTATCTGTTTGATAAATTTTCTTTTTGTATAAAATTACAAGTTGGCAGCAGGGTGTGGTGGCACCTACCTTTAATTCTAGCACTTAGGAGGCAGAGGCAGGCAGATCTGTGAGTTAGGCTAGTCTGGTCTACAGAGAGAACTCCAGGACAACTAGGGCTACATAGAGAAATCCTGTCTCACCCCATCCTCCCCCATAAAAAATTACAAGTTGGCACTTTAAGTACTGATGATATTCTTCTTTCTGGTTTGTTTGTTTTTTTAATTTTGCTATGCTATTCTTTTTGTTGTTGTTGTTTTTGTTTTTGTTTGTTTTTCGAGGCAGGGTTTCTCTATGTAGCCCTGGCTGTCCTGGAACTCACTCTGTAGACCAGGCTGGCCTCTAATCCGCCTGCCTCTGCCTCCCAAGTGCTGGGATTAAAGGCGTGTGCCACCACCACCACTACTGCCACCGCCACCACCAACCCCCCACCCCACCCTGGGTGCTATTCACTTATTTATTAAAGAAATACAACACACACACACACACAGAGACAGAGAGACAGAGAGGCAGAGAGGCAGAAGTCAGAGAACAATTTAAGAGAGTCTGTTCTCTTCTGTGTGGTGTTGGGTACCAAAGGAGGTCTTCTTTGAGAGCAGCAAACTCAGGTGGTTTGGTCTGGGTGTGATTGACAGAAGGCCCTTTGGTGCTGATTTGGATTAATTCTGCAGGGCAACCTCCAAGATCCCCACATTTCATCCTCTCAGTACCAGGTCCAGGTGAAAAGAGTTCTGTTGACTTCAGCAAAAGTGTAACCTGCTCCCTTGGGGCTAATTCTGTTCATTTCTCCATCACTGTGGCCAGAGGCGCTTGGTGTGCAGTTAGGTAAATGTGCAGCAGGTTCTTCTGGGACCCACTCTAACTGAGCTCTCAGAAAGCCATGAGAGCTTCAGGGGTGAGGGTGTGGTTTCTTCAATAACTAAAGTTGCTAGGTAAGTAACAGTTTAAAGATCAGGGACAGCAGAAGGCTCAGTCAGTATCATGCTGTCGTGCAGGCATGAAGGCTTGAGAGCAGATCCCCAGCACCCAAGTTTACTTTCTGTGACACCAGCGCTGGAGGTAGGGGTGGGGAAAAGGCAGATCCTGACCCTCACAAGCCAGCCAGTTTAGCCAAATTGGTAAGCTCCATGTTTGGTGAGATAGCCCATCCCCCAAAGTAAGGTGGATTGTCAGAGAGACGGCTCAGTGCTTATCATACGCCTGTTGCTCTTCCAGAGGCCCAGAGTTCAATCACTGTCCAGCACCCATGCTGGGGAGCTCACACACCCCTGCAATTCCAGCTTTAGGGGATCTGATGCCCTGTTCTGGCCTCCACAGACACCTGCAGTCACACTTTTTTTGTTTGTTTGTTTGTTTTGTTTTGTTTTGTTTGGATTTTGGGGTTTTTCCAGACAGGGTTTCTCTGTGTAGCCCTGGCTGTCCTGGAACTCACTCTGTAGACCAGACTGGCCTTGAACTCAGAAATCCACCTGCCTCTGCCTCTGCCTCCCAGAGTGCTGGGATTACAGGTGTGCGCCGCCACCACCCGGCACCTGCATTCACTCTTAAATACCCACCCACAGTTGCACAGATACACGTAATTAAAACAAACAAAAATAAATATTTAAAAGGCTAGAAATTTGGGAGGTAAAGGATTAAAAACAATGGAGAACAATTGGGAAAGACATTGGCATCAACTTTGCCTACACATGTGTCGCTCACATGCACACGTGTATGCACATGCCTGCACACACATGTGAGCATGCAAGCGTGTGTGTGTGTGTGTGTGTGTGTGTGTGTGTGTGTATGTGTGTGTGTGTGTATGTGTGTGTGTGTGTGTGCGCGCGTGCATGAGCACACACACCCCACATGTAGAGAAAGCACTGTAAATCATTGAAGGCAGACATGAAGGTTTTCCCATAGAGATGCAGAGATTCGGGAAAACACCAGCACCTACCCAACACCGTTCTCAGTATCCCTCCAGAAAACAGTCCAGAGGGGGTCGGCGAGGCCACCGGGATTGTATCAACATAGTCAGTGCTGGTCCTGTCTAGGACCTTGGAACAGAACTTTCAAGCTCTGTGTCTGATGAAACAACAGAGGTCACTTTCTCAGTGTCTGGACTACCAGGACCAGGGTACCCCATCCACAACTTATCAGAGGTAGGTTTCAACCCGGGCACTCCCCTCAACCTCTTCAAAGCTTCGATATTATTATTATTATTTTGGTTTTTTTGAGACAAGGTTTCTCTGTGTAGCTCTGGCTGTCCTGGAACTCACTCTGTACACCAGGCTGGCCTCGAACTCAGAAATCTGCCTACCTCTGCCTCCCAAGTGCTGGTATTAAAGGCGTGCGCCACCACCACCTGGCTCAATATTATTTTGAAAAAAATAATAACATTTAAACAGGATCCCCTACTTCATGTACCGGACAAATCTGCTTTGCAGGGATGGCGGCCAAATCCACTCTAGGGTCAAAGTGCACAGCCCTTATTATAAATCTAGTGTGCAAGAGAGCCAAGAAGTAGGGTTACAAGAAACATAACTCCACGGCCAGAGATGAAAACCAAGCACCAGAGAGGCTTACATGACCCAGATGAGGCCAGGGCCTTCTGCTGATTCGCCTTGCCCAGGGGGATGGGCGTGGGTGCGGCTGGCAGCGAGCGGGTGTGGGAACAGTGGTCCAGAAGCAGGTGCAGGAGCAGGGGGGGGGGGGGGCAGGGCTAGCACCAGCAGGGCAGACAGGGCAGAGGCAGGGCCAGGCTAGGGCAGACCAGGGCAGGGGCAGGGTAGAACAGCACACTCTTAAATGGAAAACCACAATGGTTTCAGTGTTGCTTAGCTCTGGAGCCATTTTGAGAGTTGTGTGAGGTAAGAATCAGGGTTACCCGGCCAGGTCTGCCTTCAAAGTCTTAGAACTGACCATCTGAGGACATGGGGAGCAGGTGGGGTGGTGAATGACAAAAAGAAGGATTTACTGACCATCTAGTACCTGCCAGACCTGAGCTCCTCACAAGCCATCTCGCATGTCAGTTGTGGCTGATAGAATCCAGAAACGGCAAATGTTAGCCTTGTCTCCATCACTTGATATTTTTATCAAGTTACTTAATCTATTTTTGCCTCCGTTTCCTCCTCCTCTGCAAAACAGAAGTAATAAAACGCTTCATCCCACGGGGTGTGAGGGGCCACAGGCTCCGCTGTCTATGGTGCGTTTTGCAGTGTCTGGGAGACACTGAACACTGTGGAAACATTACATCAACACATGGCAACTGCTAAGCCCAGCCCACCCCCACAGTGCCGTGTGCTAGCTAGAGAAAGGCTTCACTCTAATTCAACTTCTCAGTGGCTTAAACACAGCAATTTGTTCCTAATGTAACTGTCTAACGGTGAGAAGGTTGAATGAGGGATATGTTATGATTTAACTGTGTCCCCCAAAGTTCATATGTTGGAAAGTTCTCCCCTATATAACAATGCCAAGATGGGGACTTTTGAGGGTGATGGGGTCAGAGTCTTCCCTTGGGAATAGCAGGAGGCTCTTTATCCTGAGAGTGGCTGTTCTATTTGAGTGAGTCAAGTCCTCCTGCACTCATGCATGCCTTCTGCTTCCTGCATTCTACCATGAAGTCCCTGATGACTGAAGAATCTTGATCTTGAAGTTCTTCAGTCTCCAGATCCATGAGAAATAAATTTCACTGTAAATTTCCCAGTCTGTGATATCCTGTTAGGGCAACACCAAATACATAAAGGTAGGTAGCGCTAGATGGGGGTGGGGGAGGTTCTCCCATTGCAACCTACATCTCCCTCCATGCTGACCTAATGGCTGCTCCAGTGCTGACTCTCAAAGCACAATCCCCATTAGGAGCCTAGAGGATATTCCCCCCCACCCCCTTCACCCCCCCACCCCCGTTCAAGGGCTCCCTTATGATGTTGCTGCTGAAATATCACATGCCAACTTTTGTCACATGATCATACTATCTGCAAAGGAAGCTGGGAAATAAAATTATGGGGTTTTATTGATAGAAGAAGAGAGAACAGAATCATGGGTCTGCCTATCCCCAAGAGGAAGAAAATATTCATGTCTTCTGAAGATCGCAGAGTCATTTCTAGCTGGGCACCAGCTCTCTGAGGTATGGGCATCCTATTACCAGGAGGCCCTGTTCCGATGCACTGTAACAGGCAGAAAACTTCTCCTTCATACTAACCATTAACAACAGAAACAGGATAAATGCAATGAAAACATCCAAAGGAGGCTGGAGAGATGGCTAAGTGGTTAAGAGCACTAGGTGCTCTTCCAGAGGTCCTGAGTTCAGTTCCCAGCAACTACAGGGTGGCTCACAACCATCTGTAATGGGATCCGATGCCTTCTTCTGGTGAGTCTGAAGGCAGCTACAGTGTACTCGTATAAATAAAATAAATAAATCTTTAAAAAAAAATCCCGAAATAGGAAACAATGACCAACATGCAGAGGCTGCTGGATATTAACATTCCCTAAATGCAGGCAGCATAGCTGACTACTGCTGGCTCTGTTCTCTGGGACCTCGCCTTCCCAAACGGGCAGCTTTCTCCATGAGGAGTTGTTCCTTACCAGGTGTCCACTGCCACTGTGTGGGAGTGGTTCGCCTTTCTTGTAGACATTCCAGTTTTCCCAGATTGTTTTCCCAGCTCCTGGAAGCATGCAGGGTGGATGAAACCAGAGAGAAGGGTTGAGTGAGGCCTCCCAGGTCAGTCCAGCACCCTCAAATCTTAGAAGGGTGATTGGCTCCAAATCTGAGCAACTACGACCAATGGTATCGTGTAAAAATTGCTTACATATCAAGATTCTGTAGACTTAGAGTTCTTGCCTGTTCTCTCTCACACTGATGTGCCTCTCTAGACCAGTATGAGAAGACTGTCTTGGTTCTAAAACAGCAGTTCTCAACCTGTGGGTCGTGACAGATTTGGGGTTTCTGACAACCTTTTCACAGGGTCGCCTAAGACCATCAGAAAACACAAATTTACATTATAATTCACAACAGTAGCAAAATTACAGTTATGAAGTAGCAATGAAAATAATTTTATGGCTGGTGAGGAGGGGTCACCACACCACGAGGAACTGTATTAAAGGGTCATGACCTTAGGAAGGGTGAGAATCGCTGCTCTAAAAGGAACTCTCTTTTCCTTCGTACATTTGTTTGTGGTTTGGGGCTTGTCGGTCCTGTGTGTGTGTGTGTGTGTGTGTGTGTGTTCTCGAGCATGTGCATGTGTGTTTGACAGGGTTTCATGTATCCCAGACTGTCTTGAACTCTCTGTGTAGCTGAGGATGACCTTGAACTTATGATCCACCTGCCTCCACTCCTGAGTGCTGAGATTACTATATACACCACCGTGCTGATCGTATAAGGTGCTGGGCATCAAACGATTTCACACAGGCTGGGCAAGCACTCTACCAACTGGAGTACATCCCAGCCCAGTCTCCTCTCCTCTCCTCTCCTCTCCTCTCCTCTCCTCTCCTCTCCTCTCCTCTCCTCTCCTTTCTTTCTTTCTTTTTTTCTTTCTTTCTTTCTTTCTTTTGGTTTTTTTGGATTTGGTTTTTTTTCAAGACAGGGTTTCTCTGTGTAGCCCTGGAACTCACTCTGTAGACCAGGCTGGCCTCAAACTCAGAAATTCGCCTGCCTCTGCCTCCCAGAGTGCTGGGATCACAGTCGTGCGCCACCACCACCCAGCTTCTTTCTTTCTTTCTTTCTTTCTTTCTTTCTTTCTTTCTTTCTTTCTTTCTTTCTTTCTTTTGGCTTTTTTGGGTTTTTTGATTTGGTTTTCTCAAAACAGGTTTTCTCTGTATAGCCCTGGCTGTCCTGGAACTCACTCTGTAAACCAGACTGGCCTTGAACTCAGAAATCCACCTGCCTCTGACTCCCAGAGTGCTGGGAATAAAGGCGTGCCCCACCACTGCCTGACTTTGTCTCTTCTTTTCATTCCTATATCTGTTCCTTTCCTTCCTCTTCCCTTTCTTTTCCTGCTGTGAGGCACAGGATTCAGGTTCTCACACATTCTAGGCAAATGCTATCACTGAGGTAAACGCTATCACTGATCTCCATTCCTAGCCCAGAACTTTCCTATTTCATGTCTGCCATCAGAACATCATGTCTTTGGAACCTCTTGGACGAGGACTAGAGTCCAGGCCCCGCCTTTGCTACTACCACAGCTCTCTTGCTCTCTTGTAGGACTTTGATAATGGCGGCAACAATTCGACTGCTTACACTGGCTGAAATGAGTTACCAGCTCTGTGGCCCACTCTCAAAGGCACAAGACAAAGTAGACCTGGAAAGGCCACATCCCCCAGTATGCCTCCCAACCCCCCTCCCAGATTCAGCACAGGCTCCAATCTCACGCCTCTGCCTTCTCTTCAATGCTCCATTCTCCATGTTCCACCCAGGACCGCCTCCTCTGGAGGGTCTTCCCTGACTGCACCAGACACACAGAGCTGGGGCACTGTGCACTATGGCATGTGACCTTTTGCACCCTCCTCAGTACAGAGCTACCCTTCCGGGTGCAAATATCTTTCAGCTCATTTGGCTGCTGGCCCCTGGGTGGCCAAACGATGTTGACTGGATGTGACGAAAAGTTCCTTTGGGGGATCGGCCAGATCCAATTAAAGTCTACGCTGGTCGTCTACTTGCCAAATGACCCTGGAAAGCGTTGCCTGTTTTCTCTGAGTTCGTTTCCACGGCTGGGTGATGGAATGAAAACATTGTGTAATGGAGACTGCCAAATGGACCTACTGTCTAGTTTTCTTTTCTTTTAGTGGTAGAAGTAAATGAATTTTAACTGGAATGGCCACCCACAATAATGACTGAGAGAGATCCCCAACTCCCTGCCCCTGAAGCCTTGTGGCTGAAGTTGGCCAGTTCAGCGTGCGTGGAAGTAAGGGAGCAGCTTCCACTGCAGGTCTCAGGAGATGCATGAATTCTTTCCTTTTCCCCTTTCCTTTCTTCTGGCTAAAATGCTAGTGCAAGGGTAGAGGCTAGAATGGCCATTGGAAATCCAAGAAGGAAGATATCTGTGAATGGTTTCACAGCTACCTTACCAGCTCTAGACTGTCTATAGACTATTGTTGTTTGAAGTATTCTCTCTCTCTCTCTCTCACATGCATGTGTGTGCATATGTGCATGTGTGCATGCATGTGTGTGTATGTGAGTTTGCGTGTGTGTGTGTGTGTGTGTGTGTGTGTGTGTGGTATGTGATGTGCGCACGTATTCCTAGAAGTCAGAGGAAATTGAGTGTCCTGCTTTATCAGGCTCCATCTTAATCTTTCTCAAGACAGAGCCTCTCATAAACTTGAACCTAGGTTGGAGGCCAGCAAGTCCCAGTGATCCTCCTGCTTCCACACCGCCACAGAAAGTGACCACATCCAGCTTTATATGTGGGCCCTGGGGACTTGAACTTGGGTCCTCATGCTTGCCCAGCCAATGCGCTCACCCACTGAGCCACCTCTCAAGCTCCTGGGGGCATTCTTACATTGGGTCTTTGTTACAGCAACGAAACATCTATCCTAACTAATTTTTGTTTGGAAGTGATGCTACTTAAAACCTAAAACAAATACTAGTTTAGAGACTGACTAGCAAGGAAAGTATTGCACCATGGCAAGCTGTGGACCATTGTCACAAGTTCAGCAAAATACAGGCTAATAACTGTCATGCCGCCGGGCAGTGGTGGCGCACGCCTTTAATCCCAGCACTTGGGAGGCAGAGGCAGGTGGATTTCTAAGTTCGAGGCCAGCCTGGTCTACAGAGTGAGTTCCAGGACAGCCAGGGCTACACAGAGAAACCCTGTCTCAAAAACAAAACAAAACAAAACAAACAAATGCATAACTGTCATGCCTAGGCAATAGAGCCCAGGCTGGTGGACGCTGAGCTGGGCCCATTAGCTGTGTCTCGGAAGTTCCACTATCTGGCAACGGCTCCAGCGCCAGGGACACTCGTGAAAAGCAATAGCCTCCCTCCTACCCAGTTCTTCTCCACCTCCCTGGAGGCAGTGGCAGGTGCTTTGAAGGAGAAAAGAAAATATGTTCAATAAATCCAGCAGGAAACCCAGTAGTCCATTCCTGAGTGTCCACTCAGGGGAGTAGCGATGGAAGAGCCTGGAATGACAAGAGGAAAGAAGGGACAGGGACAGGGAGAGGGAAGCCAGAGCAGCTGGGTCAGCGGTCCCCATTTAGACTCTGACTCAGGCCCTAGGAATGCCAAGGAAGGGGGTGAGGCACACAGGAGCCAGGCTGGGTTCCCCTCTGGCACGGAGAGATGCAGAGTCAGTATTCATGATGGGTTAGGGGCTGGACTCCTGCACACCCGTTCCTCTCACAAGCACAGGTCGATTCAAGTATTGCTCCTTCTGCACACAGGTGTGAGCCCAAGCTCTCGGTCCCTTTGTGTTTCCACCGGTCTGATCCATCTTTCATCTTTCACCTAAGAAGGGAATAGGTTGCGGGGACCCAAAATGGGATGTCTTGACACCCCGGCTCCTCTCTCGGGAATACCCACAATCCCCTCACCCACCTCCATCCTTGAGTGTATCCTTCCTAACTCATCCTACCTAGGCTAGGGAACTTTGCATAGAGGAGAAAGTGAAGCGGCCAACTTTCCTCCTTATAACTCTCAGTTCGAAGATGGGAGTTCCGCCTCCGCAGCGCCCCCAAGCTGCAGTGCGGAAACAGCTGCGGGTTGAGCGCTCCCTCCCAAGACCTGACAATCAGAGAGAACCCGATCCCTCGAGGGCCTGCCGCCAGGGACCGGCCTAGAATAGTGCCACCCTGCTGCCGCCTGTCGCGCACTTGCTAACGGACTAGAGCTGGCCGGCCGCATGGAGCCCGAGCTGGAGCACACACTGCCTGGGGTACCGGGGTCCCAGGGGGCCGGCGCTGGGACGGAGAAGGACAGCAAGCGCGTGGCTGTGTGTGCGCGCGCGCTCGTGTGTGTGGCCCGCGTGCTTGCTGTGCACTCTACGCTGAGTGTGTGAACTGGTCGGTGCTGTGTATGTATGTATTTTGCGAGTACGTGCCTGTGTGAGGTTCCAGATGTGCCGGGGGTGTTGCAAACTGTGCATGTCTGTACACATGTGGTGTTTGGGGTGGGTGTGCTTTTTAAAGGGGACAACCCAGGGACTTGAGAACAGAAAGCATTTTCACTTCAGACCTTCTCTCCCAAAGACCCTGACCTGGAGCCACAGTAGGGGTCCGGAGAGTCAAGGTGGGTGGAGTGTTGCTCCCTGTGGGTCTAGCCTTTTCTCTTTAGCTCCCTTGTCCCCCACCCCTGCCGTCTTTTTGAACCCCAGTCCTTAACCCCTAGCTAGGCTCTTGTCAGAAATTCTTTCACCTCTCAGCCTTCTCCCTTTTCTTTTCCCCAGTGTGTCCCCCCCCACCTCCCCTTTCCTCTTCGCTGAAGATCTGAACCCCATTGCTTAACCCTATCACTTTCCAGCTGTGCGATTTGTGGCAAATTGCTTAACCTCTCAGAGTTTCCGGCCCCTCATCGATGCTAATGGGAATGCTGTTCCTATTTACAACATGTGCCTTAGAAGATTCCTATGAATAGAAAACGAAAAATATTTCGAGGGGGGGGCTTTGAAAGCTTCCTAGATCCTCAGTAATGACATTGGACTTGGTGTTGTATCCTTATTCCTTACTGGTCAATGAAGCTCCTTTCCTCCTTCCAGAGATGGACTTCTTAGAACAAGGAGAAAACTCATGGCCACCACCAGCTGTGGCCACCACCAGCCCAGAAAGAACCTGTGCCATCCGGGAAGTCAAGGCTTCCAGATGGACGAGACAGGAGGCCGTGGAGGAAGCGGAGCCACCAGGTTTGGGCGAAGGTGAGGTCAAGGTCGGTTAGGGTGACAGGGTCAGCAGGAATTCCAGAACAGAGCTTGACCTCAGACCTCTCCATCACATGGACTTAAACACCCAGTCTCACCTGTGGCCTTTGTCTCCCTAAATGAGAGGCAATAATTGTGCTGATGACCCAGGGCCCCGGTGCAGCCATCTTGGAAAGCTGGAACAGAATCGCTATCAGGGGGACTCTGAGACTCTACAATATCCCCCAGTGCCCCAATGCTGTCAAACACTGAAAGCACAGAGAGCATGCTTTGGAAGATGAAGTTACTGTCTCCCTGCCTTCTTCCCTCAACAGGTGCCCAGTCCAGACCAGCTGCTGAGTCCACCAGGCAGGAGGCCACATTCTCAAAGGCCACACCCTTGGCTCAAGCTGTTCCCTTGGCTGAAGCGGAGACCTCCGCCACAGGGTGGGACCTGCTCTTGCCCGGCTGTGCAGCCTCAGCAGTGGGCTCCAGCACAGGTGGCCTGGAGCTGACCATGGAGTTCCCAGCCCCAGAGGCCTGGGACTGTGAGTTCGAAGGCCTGGGGGAGGACAGGCCTCGGCCTTGCCCATCCCCACAGGCCCCACTTCTCAGCCTGAGTTGGGATGACGAGCTTCAGAAGCCTGGAGCCCAGGTCTACATGCACTTCATGCAGGAACACACTTGTTATGACGCCATGGCCACCAGCTCCAAACTGGTCATCTTCGACACCACGCTGGAGGTATGACCCTGGATTGACCCTACTTGTTCACATGGCTCAGCCTCCTGCCTCTGTAGCTAACCATGGGTGTCTCTGTAGACACCCATGCTCTCCTGGATGACTTGTCAAGTTGTAGTATCTGCAAGTCCTTTCTAGGACTCCTTAGCATCATACACACAGTAGGGAAGAGCATGCCCTGTGGGGATCCCCCTAAGTGCCATCACAGCTCTGTCGCCTTGAACCTGCTAAACCCAGGGTTTTATCCTTATCATCTCTAAAATGGGGAATCAGAAGCTTGCTCCCCCTGTTTCAAAGGAGTCTTAGGCTGGGCAGTGGTGGTGCACGCCTGTAATCCCAGTGCTCTGGGAGGCAGAGGCAGGCAGATTTCTGAGTTCGAGGCCAGCTTAGTCTACAGAGTGAGCTCCAGGACAGCCAGGACTATACAGAAAAACCCTGTCTTGAAAAAAAACAAAAAACAAACAAACAAAAAAAAAAAAGTACTCAAAGGAGTCTTAGGACAACCCAGGACAGAGTAAGAATGCTCTCTTAGGCTAGGCTAGACTGACTCCACCTTTAGCACTGTTACTGCAAAGCAGGTGATGTTCAAGGCACGATACATACATGCACGAGGCCTGGTACATGTGTCATCCACAGAACAAATCCAGATCTGATGTTTTACAAAGAAATATATTATTGTAATAGCTTTGCTTAACTCTTGATGCGTGGCAAAGACTTTGATGCAGCGGTACTCATCTATCAGACTGGCACCAAGGGAGTTGAAGCAGGAGGGTCTCAAGTTCCAGGCCAGCCTCTAAACCAAGCAACAACAACAACATACACACACAAATAAAAGGAAAACAGAACACCACCAGAAACAGAAAGTAAGGGAGGAGGGCTGGAGAGATGGCTCAGTGGATAAGAGCATTGACTGTTTTTCCAAAGGTCCCTAGTTCAAATCCCAGCAACCACATGGTGGCTCACAACCATCCATAATGAGATCTGATGCCCTCTTCTGGAGTGTCTGAAGACAGCTACAGTGTACTTACATATAATAAATAAATAAATCTTAAAAAAAAAAAAGAAAGTAAGGGAGGAAAGAAAAAATAAAAACTAAGTGCAGCCAGCACATATGGGTAGTGGGATATTGATCAAAATAAGTCAGTCTCAAATTTAGTGAGGAAACTATACAAACATTGTGTGAATAAGTGTTGCCTCTAGTAGTTAGATAAGCAAAACTACACCTCGTCTGTCTGCCCATGACCTTGTGGAAACACTGCTGTGTCTAATAATGGGCCCTCAGTCTCTCTAGGCACTGGCAGCCATATCTGCGTGGCAGATGTGGTCTTGTCATTGGAAAGAGGTAGACTCATATGGAGAAGAAGCTGGGAGAAGATCCCATGGGAGGAGCCTGGTGGGGACAAGAAGAGGGGAGGGTAGACGGCTGTCAGTGCTCACCCCTTCCCTTTTGTTCTTTCCTGTCCCTCAGATAAAGAAGGCTTTCTTTGCCATGGTGGCCAATGGTGTGAGGGCAGCCCCTCTGTGGGACAGCAAGAAGCAGAGCTTTGTGGGTGAGGAGAGGTGGCTGGACCGCATCTGGTGCAGGAATGCTGGCAGGCTGGGATCCTCAATGATCCTTGCGCTTAGGTCTAACCCCGCCCCCACGTTTGTCACCTGTCAACCCTGCAGGCATGCTCACCATCACAGACTTCATCTTGGTGCTGCACCGTTACTATAGATCACCCCTGGTGAGTTCTGGGGTGACTGGTGAGCTGGGATAGGGGCATCTTCAGGAGACCTGATGTTCTAGGGCTCAAGTCTGACCCCAAAGTCCTACCAATGCCTTTAGGTCCAGATCTATGAGATTGAAGAACATAAGATCGAGACCTGGAGGGGTAAGTTGAAGAAGACTGCAGGGGTTCAAGTCGGGGTCCAAGGCCTGAGACAGAAGGTGGGATTTCTTGGAGGGCACAAGGCAATGGGGAAGCCTCACGTGCCTGCGGGAAGGGGGAGCAGTCAGGAAACAGCACTGGGAACTCCTGTGGCCTGACTTGGGTTTTTCTGCAGAGATCTACCTACAAGGCTGCTTCAAGCCTCTAGTCTCCATCTCTCCCAACGACAGGTAAACATCCTCTCTGTTCACTTGCGCCCCCCTCAAAGATTTTTGTTGTATTTGTTGCTCTCTTGCTCTCTCTCTCTCTCTCTCTCTCTCTCTCTCTCTCTCTCTCTCTGTGTGTGTGTGTGTGTGTGTGTGTGTGTGTGTGTGTGGTGTATCTCAGTGCACATGTGGAGGATAGAGCATGCTTTGCAGAAGATACTTCTCTTCTTCCACCAGGGATTGAGCCCAGGTCGACAGGCTTGGCAACAAGGGCTTTTATGTGCTGAGCCATGCTCTCTCGAATCACGCCCTTGTACTATCTCTCAGTCCTGCATTTATTCACTCCTTCCGGGAAGCAGAGGGGTGAGGGAACCTTGGCTCCCTATTAGGGGGCCTCAGATGGAAGGTCTCTACTATGTTGCGTCTCACTGCTTCCATTCCCTAAAGTCTGTTTGAAGCTGTCTATGCCCTCATCAAGAACCGAATCCACCGCCTGCCGGTCCTGGACCCAGTCTCCGGCACTGTGCTCTACATACTCACGCACAAGCGGCTGCTCAAGTTCCTGCATATATTTGTGAGCCTGGGATGGTGGGAGCAAGGGGAGAGCCACAGGAGATGCTCTGGATTAAGTGTCTTGATCTGATGAGATCACTACCGTGTCCCATCCCAACAGGGTGCCCTGTTGCCCCGGCCCTCCTTCCTCTGCCGCACTATCCAAGACTTGGGCATCGGCACATTCCGAGATTTAGCTGTAGTTCTGGAAACAGCTCCTGTCCTGACTGCGCTGGACATCTTTGTGGACCGACGTGTGTCTGCACTGCCTGTGGTCAACGAATCTGGTAGTACCCCCAGGGCATAAGGCTCTAGCTAGGGTGGGCAAGGGAGGGCCTGCTGGAAGTACGTGGGCAGAGCATTGAGCCAGAATCTTTGGGTCGTCAGCCGTAGGGCCCAAGATGGAGTGGGAATAGAAGTTTCTGCACACTTTGAACTTTTGGACTAATTCTTTAATCTTTCTGAGGCCCTGTTTCCCCAGAAGTAAAAGGGAATGTTTTTTTCTTGCCAGGGATGTTGTTTAGAGACAGTCTCATCCTGTTGTACAGAAGATTGCTATGTAGCCCACACTGGCCTTAAATTCATAGCAGTTCTGCCTCTGGCTCCTGATGCTGAATCGTGGGAATGCCCCACCGTGCCCCAGAATGCCCCATGGGTAGAGGGAACATCCTGCCCTTGGAGGAGGATTGGTAACATTGTTTGCAATAAGATGGTCAGAGAAAGCAGCAGATCCTTTGTGCTCACCTAAGAAGGGACCATGGGACCATGCACACCCAGCCAGACCTGTTTTAGAGGTCAGACAGACAGCAAGAACATTTCTTTAGTTAGACTATGGCCACAAAGCTGGGGCTTGGGAAACGGTTCCATGGGTGAAATGGTTTACTCTAAGTATAAAGACCAGAGTCTGGGTTCCTCAGCACTCAAAAAAGTGGGGGTGGCATGTAGTCTCAGGGAGGGTGGCATGCAGTCTCAGGGGGTGGCATGCAGTCTCAGGGCTCAGAGGGGCAGCAGAGGGTCCCTGGGACAAGAAGCTGACTAGCTAGACCAGCTGAATCTTGGAATACCAGGCTCAGTGAGAGATCTTCCCGGAATAAACAAAGTGGAAAACAATAGAGGAAGACGTCAACCCCCAGCTTCCATATATGCAGGAGAATACACAT